>NW_026780879.1:0-22461 GCF_030144855.1 Hypanus sabinus
CCCAACAGTCCGAGGCATTTAGAGGAACAAAATATCCGGGGCCTCAATATTTCCTGAAAATCAAGGTTCCCTGCACTGGTTACGTTTCAACTTTTATGTTTTTAGGCACATACAAACTCTACACTCTCAAAATTTCACTTCTCAATGCCTCCCACTTACCAAGTACTCCTTTGCCAGGAAACAGACTGTCTCAAGCCACACTTGTCAGATCCTTCCTGATACCATCAAAATTGACTTTTCTCCAATTTAGAATCTCAACCCGTGGTCCAGACCTCTCTTTCTCTATCTTTATTTTGACTTTCATGGCATTATGATCACTAATTTCTGTCACAAGCCCTGATCATTTCCTAACAGCTTATTGCACACTTCTACGTCAGGAATTTTACATACTGATTAAGGGCACATTTGAGAAACTCTACCCCATCTACCCCTTTTACACTATTCGAGTCCCAATCAATACAGGTAGTCCCTGAGTTACAAATGTCCGACTTACGAGCAACTTGTACTTACGAACCGAGGAAGGAGAACGCAGTCCACCATTTTAAGTCATTGCCTCTAACACTGTGTTGAGTGTTTAACTTTGTATTGGGCTTAAATTTTTCTTAGTAAGATTTACCCTGACACCACAAACCCCTCCCACCATTCCTGTCAGCTGGTGGCGCAGTCAGCTCAGCACTGGGCTAGAGAACGGAGGTTCTCGAGTTTGTTTTAGTGACAGACTGCTCCCGTGCCGGGTTGATGTCGATCCAGTGACTCCCGTACCCTCCATGCAGGGTTGATGTTGAGCTCGCAACTCGACCTTGTAAAAAAAACACTGCCACCTCCAGTTTAAATTCCCACACAGAATATTGTGGAGGATCAAATAACCAAACCGAGCACAGCCCCCACTTGTCCCATTTAACCTGTCTCAGTGTACAGTTTAGGACCTGGGGAATTTAGTGTTGCAGTTCTTTGGACCCAGTGGAGCTCTGGAGCTGGCAGAGGTCGGCACCCACCGCCTGCAGTGTTTCTGTTCCACTGACAGGAAGCAATCGCACTTGAAAATAAAGTGTGAATAAGAAAGCATTTGGAAAGAGGTGAAATGCCATCCGTCACTGGAAAAGCATTAGGCTACAGTCGGTCAACTATTGTAACAATTTTAAATGATAATGGATAAAGTGAGAATAATGGAGCATGTGAAAGTCCCTGCCCTGATGAAAGCTACAATTATTACTAAGCAACACAATAGTTTAATTATTGGAATACATACTTATAAGTGTTTTATATACATAGAAAAGTAAAATATATACTATATACTAAGACAAACGTTTGACTAACTGACACTAAATAATACCGGATGTACTTGTTCCAACATACGTACAAATCTGTCTTAAAGATGGACTCAGGAACGGAACTCATGTGTAACCTGGGGACTGCCTGTATATGGAAAGTCAAAATCACTTATTGAATCAACTTTTGTTTCTTGGCATGGTCTCCAATCTGTCTACTAATTTGTTCCTCTAAATCCCTAAGACTATTGGGTGTAAACAAGTTCCAATAATGTCTACAATATCATAATTCCCTTTCCTGAGCTCATCTGGCTTTCCTACGATGCTCTTTGCATTGTGATATACACAGCTCAGCACATTCATCGTACCATGCTCAACCATGACCTCAATGTTTGACTAAATGAGACTCACCAAACTTTCTCCTGACTGAATCAATGGAAACTGAGTCAGGAGCGTTCTCTCTAGTTGATGCTCTCAGTCCTCGGGCTGGTTCACTTGTTGCTGTTCCCGTCTTCAGCTGTGGTTTGCTTCCAGTTGGGGTATTTCTTCCAATAGAACTTTCACCGCAGGTTGAACTTTAACCAGAGAGAAAATAAAGCACATTAACAATAAAACGGAGAAGCAAACATTTCTGCTTAATGTTACTAAGAACAAAACTCACTGAAAGTTAGAAGTTGAATGCAGATATAATGATCTCAGTAAACAATTGGTTATTGTCCATCACACGTCACAAAATGATATGGGATAAGGAGCAATCATTCAGTCAGGAACAGAAGTAGATGATTCAATCCATCTGGTCTGCCCCGCCATTCAACCATGGTTGATTTTTATTCCAACATATTCCTGCCTTCCTCCTGTAACCCTGCAGCTACTTAGCAATCTGGAATATATTAATCTCTGTCATCAATATACCTCAACCAACCTCTGCTGCAACAAATTCCACAGATCAGACATCTTTTGGACAATACGATTTTCTCAGTTTTAAAGGGAAACATCTTTATCCTGAGACGGTGCTGTGAGATCACAGACTCTCTGTCTAATGGAAACATCCTCTGCATGTCCACTGTATCCAGGCTTTTCAGCATTCTGTAGTTTTACTTAACCATACATCCCCCACCACTCCCACTGTCTCTCTGAACTCCATTGAGCACAGGTCCAGAACCATCAAATGCTCCTCACACATAAAGCCGATCATTTCTGAGATTATTCATGTGAACCTTGTTGGCAACAACTGCACTGAACACATTTCCAGGAAAAACAGACAAATTGGTACCAGGTTAATTGATAGGGAAAGTTGTGCTTTCTTCACCGTTGTACCAGCACAGAAAGAGCCATTTCCATTCCCAGGTTAAACCAGGTCAATTTCAGGAAATATAAACCAGTCCAGGATGAATGTAATATAAAGAAGCTGGATTTACCAGAAACGCTCAGCAGGTAAGGAACAGCTGTGGGGAGAGGAACAAACTCTACAATTCAGGTTAATAACATTTCATCAGAATGACTTCAAACGTTTTCAGTTTTTAGTGCAGATTTCCAGCAACTTGAGATTCTGCTTGACTTGCACCGAGTGGCCAACAGATGACAGTGAGTGGGGGGGATTTCTAAACACAGTTTGACCACCAAACTCGCAGGTCTATTTTTCCTGTTGTAAACACAGAACAGCCCATTTACTCATAGCCACTCCTCAGATTAGCAGTCAATGCTTCCAAAGGAACTCCAGAAACTAACATCTGATCCTACAACAGAAGTACTTGCTCAACACCCCATAAGCCCAAGCAGCTCGATTCCTGGGACCATTTTACCTGGATCAAAAACTGTAATATCCCAGGACCCAACCTCATAGATCTCACACTGGGTAGTGCAGTCTGGGATTTCCCCACAACCAATGTGCAGCTGCTCGAAATTTCTGCTTCATTGCAGAAGGATGACCATCCAGCCCCTTCTGTAGAAGCACTAACTGAAGTCAAAGCTATCACAGGACTAGGGTCCAAGCACCAACTCTCCCAGTACTCTTTGCTGACTGTAATACGATGAAGTGTGTCAGCCAGTCACAGTTCAAAAACTAGACCCTCCACACCAATGCACAACAGAAATGGGACCTGATGACCCTCTGGCATTCCAGCTAACAAAAAGTGATTTTGGAAATAACTCAGTGAGGTCAAAGGTGTAAAAGAATAGTTCACAATGAAGACTATGGTTAGAAGGATTGCTGATATTTATCACTGAAAAGGTGTGATACAGGGTGGACCAAGGTTGACCCAGATAGTTGATGCATATCACTGAAGATGGGGTCAGAGAGACTGGACAGAGGTTGAACAAGATGGGCAGGGAATGAGCAGATGTAACCAGATGGGAGAAGAGATCAAGGACAATCACTGATGGTTCTCCAGCAATATGCAGATACTGAATTAATGGTACATACTACTGTATAAAGGATTCCAAAATGACAAAGTTAGAACAACCAGTAAAAACATTGCCAGATATACTTTGATCCTCACCGTAGTTTTATCAACAAGCTTTCCATCCGGACACTTCATGCTTTTTATGGTAACTACTCTGCCCCTGACTGTGAGGATCTGCAGAGACTTTTGGATCCAGAACAGCACATCACAGAAACCACTCCACCCCTAGACTTCCCAGTCACTCAGTAAAGCAGGCAGTGAAATCAAAGATCCCCACAACCTGGGACGTTCTCCTTTCTCACCCACCCCAGTCCGGGAGAAGACAATAGCCACAAAGCTCACGGACAAATGTGAGGAGCCTCAGCAAGCTTGGCGACTTGGGGAAAGTTAACGGGACTCAGTGGCCAACATCAGATTTCCCCAACACAACATGTGATCTTGCATCACAAACCGGAGGGCGGGAGAGTTCTGCAAGAAAAAGCCGTATGTGACCTGTCTGTGGGTCACCCATTTCAACTCTGCAGAAATAGACAGCCTGTGCTCCTGGTTTGGATCGTTCAATGCAGATTAAGTGAAGGGGACACATTTTTGACCAGCCCAGATAATCGGAAAATAAATGAGTAATTGGCCCTCAGTTCGGGGCTCACGGCCCACATTGGATCTCCCCACTCGGGATCGGTCTCAGTACTCACCGATGGGACAGCAATATCTTTGGCCCACAGACTGTGATCTGACCCCTGGCTCCCCGACCCAGGAGGCGAGGACACCTTCCCCGATCCCACAGACATTCCTCTTCAGTACAGAGCAGAAAGGAAAACACTGCCCACCCAGAGTCTGTGAGCATAAGCGAAGGGATTGTTACATCTGTGGTTAAATGGGAGGGGCAAACGGGATCACTTGGCTGGTACCCCAGGCAGAGAGTCCAGCTGCCAACCACTTCTGTGGAAAGAGCCAAACTTGCCACTTACATCTCCTCTCACCTTAAGTGTATTAGACATTTCAACCCCCAGGAAAAATATATCGTCTGTCCACTCAGATTCAGTTTTATTATCACTGGCGTGCATCATGAAATTTGTTAACTTTGCAGCAGCAGTTCAATGCAATACGCAATATAGAAGAAAAATAATCCTAAAAATAAATAACTAAATCAATTACAGTATCCATATATCTGGGAACATTGCTCGTCGTGATTTTTATAAAATGACCTGGATGAGGAAGTGAAGGGATATGTTAGTAAATTTGCTGATGACACAAAACTTGGGGGTGTTGTGGATAGTGTGGAAAGTGTTAGAGCTTACAGCGGGCACCGAAAGCATGCAAAACCAGGCTGAGGGGTCGCAATTGGAGTTCAACCCGGATAAGTTTGAAGTTGTTCATTTTGTTTGGTCAAATGTGATGGCAGAATATAGCATTAATGGTAAGGCTCATGGCAGTGTGGAGGATCTGCGGGATCTTGGGGTCCGAGTCCATAGGACACTCAAAGTTGCGACGCAGGTTGACTCTCTGTTTAAGACTATGTATATTGCATTGACCTTTATTAATCGTGGGAATGCGTTTAGAAGCGAGAGGTAATGTTGCAGCCATACAGGACCCTGGTCACACGCAACTGTGTTCAATTCTGGTCACCTTACTACAGGAAGAATGTGGAAACCTTAGAAAGAGTGCAAAGGAGGTTTACAAGGATGTTGCCTGGATTGGGGAGCATGCCTTATAAGAATAGGCGGAGTGAACTCGACCATTTCTTCTTGGAGTGATGGAGGATAAGAGGTAACCTGATAGAGGTGTATAAGATGATAAGAGGCATAGGTCGTGTTCAAGGGTTCAATGTCCATTTGGCAATCAGATGGCAGAGGGGAAGAAACTGTTTCTGAATCACTGAGTGTGTGCCTTCAGCCTTCTGTACCTCGCTATCTGATGGTAAAATTGAGAAAAGGGCAGCCCTGGGTGCTGGAGTTCCTTAACAATGGACGCTGCCTTCTGAGACACTGCTTCTAATCCTCTGGTAATCGTATAAACATCTATCCAGAGAAAACAACATGAGATTGTCCAACCTCCCGTTACAGCTCATGCCCTCTAATCCAGACACTATCCTGGTATACCTCTTCTGCGCTCTCTCCAAAGCCCCGACATCCTTCCGTGAATGGGGGCGACCAGAACTGTATGAAACACTCCAGATGTGCTCTAACTAGTTTTATAAAGCTGCAACGCAACTTCCCGACTTTTGAACTCAGTGCTTCAACTAATAAAGACAACCATGCCATTTGCCTTCTTAACCATCCGATCAATCTGCGCAGTCTCTTTCAGGGAGCGATGCACTTGGAGTCTAAGATCCCTCTGATCATCGACACTGTTCAGGGTTTTGCATTTTACAGTGTACTGTCTCATACATTCAACCTACCGAGCTGCCAAGATGATCATCACGAATCAAATCTCACTGAGATTTCTCAGGTCCTGTTGAATCTATTGCCAAGTGCACAAGTACGGGAAGGTACAGGTACAGAGAAACACTGACTTGTGGCAGCATCACAGGCAAGTACATTCAGAAAACACACGGAACATAAATTGTACAATTCTCTGTCAGTAACAATATGGAAACATGTTTTACTTCATCCTGCTAACAGGACCAGAACAACAGGGGCTGAGCGGCGGCTCATCTCAGACGGTTCGGTGTGAAGGTCTCACAACCCGGACCGACCCCGGCAGATTCTGTGAAGGAAGCGAGGCGAGGCCGCCAGTTCGGGAAAGTTCATCCCCTCCCCCATCAGGTTGCACCGATCACCTTGTGTTTCTCTCTCCCTCCCCACCCCACCTTTTATTCTCCAGTCCTGTCGAAGGGTTTCGGCTGCTAATGCCGACTGTATTCTTCTCCTAGATGCTGCCCGGCCTGCTGAGTTCCTCCAGCATTTTGTGCGCTTTGCTCCCATTCCCAACATCTGCAGGCTTTATCTTGCTTGAGTTCTGGAAAGTTAACTCACTACCCACCGTCAGACCTCCCCGCTCGGAACCGGCTTCTATACTCACCGAAGGAAAATTGTTGGTGTCGCCCCACAGAGAATAATCCGCCTCCGGCTCCCCGTCCAAAGGGGCGAGAACCCCCTCCCAATCCCGAACACACCGCCAACCAACTTTCACAAAGAACGAAAAAACAACACTGCCTTTCCCGGGACTGTGAGCATGCGCATTGTGCTCATTGCGTCACGGGCGTTGGGCGGAGCATCGGAATCAAACCCGCAGATGCTACCGATCTGCGGTGAAACAGGATCACGTGACTCGGTGACTGTTTCTTCCCCCTTCACATATTGCCCAACCCACCGCCGCATTTCCCAAAATATTTCATTATTTCCCTATATTATTTCCATTAGACAAGTATTTAGTTTTTCCCTCCATATCTTCCCCGATCCCTTTTCAGCCACCCCCAGGTCATAGAGTTCTCAGAGTTATAATTTCGATTCCCATCCCGTCCCGACACACAATTCAGAACCACCCCGGAAATGTGCGGGTTTCATTTAAATCAGTCTATGTTCATAAACGCTTATTTCTATTTACATTCCTCTGGCTTCATTGGACAGGAACACTGAAACATCAAGTGAGAAACAGCAGGATGTGGCCATTCAGCCCCTCTAACCGTCAGCAAGATGGCGGCTGCTCTTCCATCTTAGCCACATGTTTCTGCCCGATCGTCATTTCCTCGATCCCTTCTGTCTCCACACATCTGCCGGCCTCTTTTGTAGGAGGACGATCACTGAGTCTCCACCGCTCTCTGTGGTGGGGATTGTTGTGGTTACATGATATGAACAGGAGACGCAGACAATTCTTCGAGAAGTTTAAACCTTTATTTGAAAACAAAGGCAATCAATGATCTTGTCACCGAAATGTACAGCATTCTTTATAGTAATTTCTTATCTCAGTTACATTTCGGTTTCATCACCATACCCAATCAATTTTTAGTTGCATATCATCTATACATGAACTAATCAAACGCTCTTGCCCAGCTCTCGGTGCGCCACCAGTATTTCTTTCCAGTTCACATCTTGTGCCTCATTCCTGGCCACGGTTGTTTCTCAGTCAGCCTCCCTTAACCTCCCTCACATTTCCTGCTCATACCATCCTCCCTGTTATCTCTTCAGAAGCCATGCTGTTGGATAAATGTACATTTCTGCTCATTAGTGTTGCTAATGCGAAACAGCTGTTCTTTAACTGCCACAGTATGTAGCTAAGAAAATACAAGGTATCTAGTAAAAAATACATAGCAAAATGTGTCTAGTAAAATAATACATAGTAATATTCGGTACACAAGAGTGATTACATTGTATAGTAAATAGCTACTACATAGTGATTATATTTCAGGTATATATTGTGATCATGTCAGGTATATTTCTCAATAGGATTTACAGACATTCACCACCCTCGGAGTGGAGACATTTCCCCTCATCTCAGTCCCGGACAGTCCATCCCTGTTTCAGAGACTGGGATCCCTGGTTCAACCGGTAATGATGTTGTGCATTTCAATGTGTTCTCCTCTCAGTCCTCGATTCTCTAAATGAAAGGGTTATCACATTTGATCTTTCTTCGGATGATGACCCCACCACTGCAGGGATCAGTCTTGTGAATCTTCATTGCCCTCTCTATAACAAATACTCTCTAACCTCTTTGTTAATCCTCTATGGAATTAATTTCCATCCTCTGCAGCCCCGTGTTGCCCCAACCCCTCACCTCCCATCCCTGTCACTATTTCCACCTTCCCACCTCCCCCCTCACCTGGATCCCCCCTCACTCCCCAGCTCTTGCCCCATCCCCACCCCTCACCTCTTTTCTCTGACTATTTCCCGATCCACTCTCACTTCAGAGGGAGGGTCTCGGCCCGAAATGTTGACGGTCCATTTCCCTCCACAGATGCTGTCCGACCCACTGAGTTCCTCCGGCAGTTTGTGCTTTGGTCTGTATAACCCGTGTTAGTATGGGGAGCGGGATTTTACACCATATTCCAGGTACAATCTCAACAAAGCACAAATAATGGTCCTGACCATCAGCCCCGCTTGCAGGGCAACAGTCGGCTGGTGTTTGCCCCAAGGTGGTGAATCCCTCTGCTCAACACCACCGTGGGCTCAGACATTTCAACAGATGAGCCCTCCCCGTCCGCACCGGGACAAACATCCTGTCCGCCCCCTCTCACACCATCTTCACCTTTTCAATAAAATCCCCCCCTCCCTCCCTCCGCGGGATGACGGAAGACGCCGCGCACCTGAGGGCAGATCCCGGTGTGGGGAGCCCGTGTGTGACGTCAGACGCGTGTGGGGTGTGTCCGACGTCACCTGCGGAAGAGCGCTCGTATTTAAAGCACATTAATGGACGTTTCTTATGATTTCGGTGGGACAACAACATTAATGACGGGTTTCATCACTGAATCCAGGGTTGTGGGATGTAAAGTCCCCTGTTAAGTGTCCGGCTGTGCCGTGTTGTTGGTGGAGTGGGCAGCGTGGTGTTTGTCTCGATTCGGGTCACAACACCAGAATTGCCAGCGGGGTCTACACACAGTGTATTAGTCAACAGAAAACCTCTCGTCCCTGCAGTCTTTGTCTCCTGGTAAACTCAACACCCTGACAGTGTGGACCATAGATACCCCTTCCTCTCAGAGTCAGGGGATCACTCAGACAGCTGATCGCTGAGAGGAATTATATTTATTGGTCATTAAAGTTCGCCCAGATTCGTTTGGACGGATTTGATGTGGAGTTCGGGGTGTCACAGTGAAAGGGCCGGACGGCCGAACTCTCTCCGTTGTCCAAACATCCTTCCAGGTGAGGCGACACTTCACCTGTGAATCTTCCGGGGTCGCCCATTGTGTCCGCTGCTCCCGATGCGGCCGCCTCGACACTGGTGACACCGCATCCTCCGCAGTTGTGCGGGGTAGGTTTTTTTTATGGGGGCGGGGGATCGATGATAATATTCCCTTTTGTGCGGGAGGGGTGGGTCTGGGGGTTGATGATCGCAATGCCGTTTTTTTATGCGGGGGGTGGGGTGGGTGTGTGATTTTTCTCTCTGATAGATGCTGCCCGGCCTGCTGAGTTCCGCCAGCATTTTGTTTGTGTTGCTCTGAATTTCCAGCATCACGACTTTGTCGTGTTTGTGATTTAACTCTCCGTTGTCCCTCCCGCCTCCGACCACGGCTGGTGCTGAAGAAGGGTCTGATTTTGGGTTTGTGGAAATCGGGGCCGGTTGGCGTGGAATTTCAACTTGGTAGGCCGAAGGGCCTGTATTGTGCTGTCGGTTTTCCATGTTTCTATGGAAAGTGTCGGGAACGAGCTCTGCCGGACGGCTGGAGGCTCCGGGCTCCCCCGATCCCGCACCCCGGTTTTAGCTTTGCACCCGAGTCCGGGCTGTGGGATCAGGTAGTTGTGTTTCCCGGGCTTGGAGGGGGATTGGGGTGAAGGGGATCTGCCTGTGTGTGTGTGTGGGTAGAGGTTGTGGGTGGACTTGGCCGTGGGGTGAGTGCATGGAAGGTGCATAGTCGAGGACGGGGGTGGGTGGGGTTGCTGTTGTGAGAAAGTGGGATGATCGAACGTTCCGTGACCCGGATCAAATAAAGTTGTAAACAGGGGAGGATCTGCTCCGTTGTATCGGACGCTCGCGTGTCCTTTCAGGAAGCAGCAATTCTCTCTTCAAACGAATCGCTGTTTAATCTTGCTGTTAACATTGTGTTTGTTACAAAGCCCCAGTGTCTGGAAGAGCTGTCACTGTCATGGGCTGTTGGTGCAGATTGGGATGGCGGTGGGTTGTCAGTGACCTCTGTATCAGAGAACAACACGGTTTTCTACATCCTCCTGTGAGATATAAATGTCCTCACAGTGGATTCGGATCAGCTGGCATATCTGGAGTTTTCTAAAGGGAAAGGGAATAGCGAAGGGGCTGAGAAGAGAGAGTTTTAATCAGCAAACCGTCGTCCGCGGTGGAGGGATACAGGAGCTGTCTGATCGATCGTTTTACAGTAATTGTGTTTTTATATAATCTCACAGACGGTGACTGAGGAAGAAACTTGTTGAGGGAGGATACCCGGAGGTGAGCAGGTCAGACACGGTATCAGGAGAGTGACAGTGATGTGATTTCCTGTGTCACGGGTACAGACAGTCGTCTCAAGTGAGGAGTTTGTGTGGAGATGCAGCTTCCCTGGAGGTGGAGGAAAGAGGACACACCAACAGGTGGAACCAGCTGTGGGAAGACATGGTTTGTCAGGTCTGACGACGAGCTGAATGTACCATAACCTTCAGACTGAATCAGAAAACCATTCTGAGGGTATTTGAATTGCCAGAAGCAGGGGAGATGTGATCACAGGGGTTGTGTCTCCATCAGACCCACAGTGAGATGGTTCAAGGTACAATGTGCAGGGGTGAAATCACAGTGTTTGGGGCCGGATTTAATCACTGATTCTGACACAGTGAGAGGGTTAGTTTTGCTGTAAGGCAGCAACATTAATGGAAGAAGACACAGGAACTTCATCAATTGCCAGTTGTTTAGCAGAAGTGATCAATCTCGATGTTACCTTGACAGAAAAAGATACTCCCAGTGGTGACAAAGGGGTGCAGTCTGGTTTATTTCAGGTTGGAGAGGGGTGTGGAGTTTTGAAATCAATGCCTTGCGGTGCCACCATCGTTAATTTACCATGTCCGGAGCGGTGGATCACACAGCACGGAAACAGGCCTTTGGCTGGCCATACCTGTTCTGACCATCCACTCACTGTCTACACTGGTGCCATTTATCAGCACTTGGTTCATAGCCGACTGTATCTCGGCAGTTTCAATGCTCATCCACTTCGTAAATGTTGTGAAGGGACCTGCCTCCACCACCACCTCGGGCAGTGAGTTCCAGATTTCAGCTACCCTCTGAGTGAGAAATCTCCTCCTCAGATCCCTCTAAACCTCTTCATCCTCTGCTTAAATCCTTGCCCTCTGATCGGTGACACCTCTGTCCCAGGATCGGGGCTGATATGGGCATCAGTGAGGCCTTTCATACGGTTCAGCATGGTAAGTTCCTGTGGAAAGTCAGACCACATGGGATCCAGGGAGAGCTGGCTCACTGGATGCACAGTTGTCTTGATGGTAGGAAGCAGAGAGTGATGGCGGGAGGCTGTTTATTGGACTCGAGGCCCGGGCCTAGTGAGGCTCCCTAGGGTTACACCCCATTGCTCTCATTATTCATTCAGATTTAATTATATTTGCATTTGCAGTTTGTTGAATTCTATGCTCCACTTGATCTTTCATTGCTCCTGTTACTATTCTATAGATTTGCTAAGCGTTCCAGTAGGAAAAACAATCTCAGGGTTGTACGTGGTGACATATATGTACTCTGATAATAACATTTACTTTGAACATCAACCATTATTGTCATCTAGATCAATAATTTGGTTAAGAATGTACAGGATATGGAGAGTAGGTTTGCAGCAAGTTCAATTACTATTTCTGAAAGATATTCAGTATAATCTCTCTGCTCTGTTTTCCTCTCTGCATTTGACCACCCCCTCCCCTTACCGTCTTCCCTCTCTGCCCCGTCCTCCCTCTCACCCTGACATTGGACATACGTTCAGGGTGAAAGTGAATTATTTTTGGGGAATCTGAAGGGGAATTCTTCACTCAGAGGTTGGTGAGAGTGTGGAATGAGCTGCCAGTGGAAGTGGGTTTGATTTAGACACTAAAAAGGAATTTGTGTGAGGACGTGGATGGGAGGTGTATGGAGGTTCTGCTGCAGGTAGCTGAAACTGGGCAGTAACAACAAAAACAGGTCGGCATGGACTAGAAGGGCCGAGCGGCCTGTTTCTGTGCTGCTGCTCTCTGTGACTCTAATAATATTCTGAGTTGTAATTTCCACAGTCAGTACTTTGCTACTTCTGACTGAACCCAGACATTTACCCAAACAAGAACCGAAAGACACTTGGCTGGCTACAGAAAATGTTTACAAGCTGTGATACTTGCCAAAGGGGGTGTTACTCAGTACTGACAATGCAGGGCACACAAGCTTTTGCTTCCGGCCTTTTTCCTTCTTTATTATTTTGAGATTGTAAAAGATGTAACTAAAAATGTAATCTTGCTTAAAATATTAAAGAAATGTGTCATCTTTAACTTTATGCTTTTTGTAATCAGGTCATCTTTTACTCGCTTAGCTGTTCACAGGAATAGAAATTTTGACCGGGGTGCCCAAACTTTTGCATGCCACTGTATATATCCTGTGCCTTCCAAATTGCTTCCAGAAATTCCAGCCGTTGCTGCTCTCTTTTCGTCCCTGCCCATGTTCTTTTAAAATCAATTTTGACCAGTTTTTAATCTCATGCCTCTCTAATCCTCTGTATTCCACATATGACTTTAGCTTCTCCTTCTCTAATGTCGGGGTGAATTTGATCATATTAAGAGCACTTACCCCTAAGGGTTCTTTGGACTTTAGTGACCTAATTATTTCCGGTTCATTACAATAATCCAGTATATCTGATCCCCCAGCGGGCTCAACCACGAGCTGCTCTAAAAAAACATTTCGTAGGAATTCCTCCTCTTGAGACCAACACCATCCTGATTTTCCTAATCACCTGCATGACAATCCCCCATGACTCTGGTAACATCGCCCGTATGGCACACATTTTCTATTCCCCATTGTAATTTGTGGACCTCATTCTTACTATTGTTTGGAAGTCTCTGCACAATTCCCATCAGGGTTTTTCTTAACATTTGCTGTTCCTTAATGCTACCCACAGATTCTACACCTTCCAACCCTTTAATACCTCTTTCTAATGATTTTATTTAATATTTCACCAACAGAGCCACACAACCCCACTACTAGCTTGTTCTTGGCTTGTTCTTTCAAGTAAGATAAGTATCTGGGAAACAAGAGGACCTGCAGATGCTAGAAATCTAGAGAACTACACACAAAGTGCTGGAGGAGCTCCGCATGTCAGGCAGCATCTATGGATGAGAATCAACATTTCAGGCCAAGACCCTTCACCGGGACTCTTAATACACCCGTATCTGGAATATCAACAAGCAAAGAGAATAGAAAGTGGTGCGGAATAGGGAAAACCTTTGAGAAAATTTAGACCAAGGCTTGAAAAAAACTACCAAATAGAGCTCAATAATTAACAAATTCAATACAGGTAATAAAGATTTTCATCAATACCGACATTGAATTTTTCTTAAATAAAAATATCTTGGTCCCATTTCAATCAGTAAAATTTTGAATGATAAACAAGAACTTAAGAAAGCTTTAGAAAAGACCATTTACACTCAAACCCACTTAGATTAACACTACCTTGGACAGGAGGAGGAAGAGAAATAACACACATGAAATAAAAAGAAATCACACAACAGTCAGATAAAACTTCTTGGTATATATATTTTTATCAAAAATGAACTGGATTCAGCACTCCATGTGTGTATATGCAATCGTGATAAGAAATACAGAACAGAAAACTTAAATGAGAGGCCAACTCAGAAAAATGAATCATCAGTCTTGAAGAAAACATGAACCAATGGAATGAGTATGACCCTCCACGGGAGATATCCCAACGATCTGAGAAGACTCGATGGTGACAAGGAAGCACCGAGCACCTGACTGAGAGTTGGAGACCTCTTCCCAGAAACAGAGGAGTTCCTTGCGGAAATACAGTACAAGGTGTTTAAGACAAAGAAAAAAATCTGAAATACATGCAATACAAGCAAACAAGACACTAAATGCAGAAAATGCCAAGAGAAACCAGACACAATCCAACACATTCCAGGATCCTGCAGTAGTTGAACTCAATCTGATTACTTATGCAGGTAAAATCAAGTGGCAAAAATCATTCACCAAAATCTTGCTTTAAAACACAAACTGATGAATGACCACGGTAACTTCATTAAGGCACAATGACTTCAAGCCTGATTCAGTTAAGGACATAATCTCACAAATTATATGATAATTAATACACTGTTTCAGATAGGATCATCTCAAATAACCATTCAGATATAATATTACAGGATAAACTAGCAGGAATAACTCCCTCAATAGGTATAACCATTCTCAACACACACATGTGCCTCGACCAATGGGGCCCCTCACCACAGGCATTTTTCGTCAGTCAAATAACCAAGTTATTTCGTCTGCCAATTAGCTTCCACATGTTGCTACTCTGTCATCCATTGCCACGTCCCACTGTTGAATCCTTTTTCCTTATCATACGTTCTTAGCCCATCCATCGCCCAGAGTCCCAAACTCTGCCCTGTGCAGACCCACCTCTGGTTTCTGACCCTGCTCCTTTGAACATCCAACTTATGGGTTCCCATTCCAATTTAAGTCTTTAGAGGACAGTGGTGTTTCCAACAACCCTTTAAAAGCAGGGAAAATGAGTCATAATGTGGAAATAAGTTGTGATTAAGGAGGTTAACGAACAATGTCATTCTTAATCAGCCCTGAGATTAGAACTGCAGTCATCTCGACTTCTTCAGTCTGCAGAGATTTTAGGGAAACAACAGGGGAGGATTTAAATGGACTGATGTGGAACAGATTCACTGGCCGGGTTCAGCAGGCCTGAGTACACCAGTTGTGTTATAAATTCACGATGTACCAAACACAGAGATTTTTTATTAGTTTTTTAATACATTTTCTACATAGCTACAGATAAAAAAAAGCCCGGATCAAAATGAAGAACATTGATACAGTGCAAAAATATACAATAATAATATGATACGAAGAAAGATAATTGAGAAAGCAGCCAAATTGAAGACATGTAAAATTAGTGTCCTCCCCAAGCCCCGCAACAAAAAAAAAAAAATCCAGACCAACCACAACACAATATAGAGAATATAAATCAGGACAATCAAACCCCCAAACTGTGAATACACTCAGCGTGTGTGGGCAGGGCCACATCTCTCCATCTAAGGAAGATGAAACGCCTAACCAGGAGAGAGGCAAAAGATAATATTCGACACTTAGTCAAACTCAGACGTAAATCTGTCTCACCCCCGAAACCAAACAAAGCAATTAAAGGGTTAGGTTCTAGGTGGTGATTCTGAATATACGATAACGTTATGAAGACATCTTTCCAAAATTTCTCCAAGCTAGGACAAAGCCAGTACATATGAATGAGAGAGGCCTCGCCCCTTTTGCATTTATCACAAAGCGTACTGATGTTAGAGTAAAACCGAGATCATTTGGATTTAGACATATGGGCTCTATGAACAATCTTAAACTATAAAAGGCAATGGCGAGCACACAGGGAGATTGAGTTAACCGATTTGAGATTCGAGTCCAAAGTCTCATCGGATAAAGAGGTATTTAAATCATCCTCCCATGCCATTTTAAGTTTATCCACAGGGGCACGTCGTAGGGCTGCTAATTTATCACGAATAAATGATATTAAAACTTTACCTAGTGGATTAATAGAAAGAAATAAGTCCATAACATTTTTCTCAGGCATTTCAGGGAAGTTAGGGATTAAAGGAGTAATAAAGTGTCTAATTTGGAGATATCTAAAAAAAATGAGCATTAGGCAGATTAAACTTAGCAGAGAGCTTTTGAAAAGAGGCAAAGCGATTATCAATAAAAAGATCTTCAAAATGTCTAATGCCCTTCCTATACCAATCATGGAAGGCTGAGTCATATGTAGTAGGTTAAAAAAAAGGTGATTATGTAAGATAGGGGTAGAAAAGGAAATACCATGGAACCCATAAAGTTTCCTATACTGAGCCCATATACGCAAAGTGTGTCTGACAAGAGGATTAACTATTAATCTGGACAAACTACTAGGGAGTACGGTGCCGAGAAGTGCAGAGATAGATAATTCTTTAGTGGAGCTCAACTCCATTGCCACCCGATTAGGGCACTCGGGTTGGCCATGGAAAAAAGACCAAAAGGTAGCACAACATATATTGGCTGCCCAATAATATAAACGAAAGTTAGGTAAAGCCATGCCACCTTGTTTTTTAGACTTTTGGAGATAAACTTTGTTAATTCTAGAGCGCTTATTCTTCCACAGATATGACAAAATAACAGAGTCTAAGGAATCAAATAAGGATTTAGGAATAAAAATTGGGATTGATTGAAATAAATATAAAAGTTTAGGGAGAACATACATTTTAACAACATTAATACGACCTACCAAAGACATAGATAGAGGTGACCAATGTAACAGACTCTGTTTAATAGTATATGAAAGATTGGCAAAATTTTCATGAAAGAGATCTTTAAACTTCCTTGTGAATATAATCCCAAGATAAGTAAATTGATTGTGGACTACTTTAAAGGGGAGATCACGAAATGTTAATTCTTGTGCTTCTTTATTAATTGGGGAAAGTTCGCTCTTATGTAAATTAAGTTTATATCCAGAGAACTGGCTAAACTGGTCAAGAAGTGAAAACATTGGAGGTAAGGATGTAGACGGATTTGAAAGAAAAAGTAATAAGTCATCAGCATAAAGAGAAACTTTATGCTCAACACCCCCTCTCCAAATCCCGGTCAGTTCAGGACAATTTTGAAAAGCTATCGCCAAAGGTTCTATAGCCAAATCAAAGAGAAAGGGACTTAAAGGGCATCCATCCCTGACGGGTGCCACGTTTGAGGTTAAATAACTGGGATTTCTGAGAATTAGTTAAAACAGAGGCAGTCGGACACAAATACAGCAATTTGATCCAAGAGATAAAACTTTGACCGAAGTCAAATTTTTTCTAAAACTGCAAAAAGGTAGTTCCACTCTATACGATCAAATGCTTTCTCCGCATCAAGGGAAATAACACATTCAGGAATCCCAGTTGGAGGTGAATATAAAATGTTAAATAAACGCCGAATGTTAAAAAAAAAAGGAAGACGGTTTTTAATAAAACCAGTTTGATCATCAGAAACAATAGAGGGAATAACAGTTTCTAATCTATGCCAAAACTTTGGCCAAGATTTTAACATCAACATTAAGCAATGAAATCGGCCTATACGAGGAACACTCTGTTGTGTCTTTACCCTTTTTAAATAAAAGAATAATAGAAGCCTCATTGAAAGAGGGTGGCAATTTGCTGTAGTTAAACGAGTCAGATAATACTGAAAGTAACTGAGGGGAGAGAAGTGAAGAGAATGAGTTATAAAATTCTACAGGGAACCCATCAGGTCCAGGAGATTTCCCTGAAGACAGTGCAGAAATTGCAGTAGATATTTCTTCTAATGATATAGGCGCATTGAGTTTGGCTTTAAAATCAGATGAAAGTGAAGGAATATTCAGATTATTTAAAAAAAATGATCGATAGAGATATTGTCATTTAATGATTCAGAGGAATAAAGTCGAGAATAGAATTTTTTAAATGCGTCATTGATTTCTAAGTGATCCGATGTAAGGTCTCCATTCTCCTTCCGGATCTTTGTAATATGTTGCTTGGCTGTGGAATGCCTCAGCTGATTGGCTAGAAATTTACCAGATTTGTCACCATGAATATAAAAACCACTCTTACTTTCAAGAAGTTGGCGTTCGACAGATTGAGTGGACAGAAGATTAAATTTAGTTTGAAGTTCTACACGTTTCTTGTATAGTTCAAGATTCTTAGTTTGCGCATAGAGTTGATTCAACTCTTTAATCTGATTAATGAGGTCTAATCGATCTGCACAGGACTTTCTATTAAGAATTGCTGTATAGAAGATTATTTGACCCCTCAGATACGCTTTCATGGCATCCCAGACAATCTGGGATGACACTTCAGGTGATGTATTGGTGTTAAAATAAAAGGTTATCTGATCTTTGATAAATTTTAGAAAATCATCATCCAATAGTAAAGTCTTATCAAACCGCCAGTGTTTATTCCTCTGAGGAAGGCCAGGAAAATTTAAGGACAGAGTAATTGGGGCATGGTCAGAAATCAGTATACTCTGATAATCACAAGAATAGACAAATGGAATGAGTTGATTGTCGAGTAAGAAGTAGTCAATTCTAGTAAAGGTATGGTGAACATGTGAAAAAAAAGAATAATCTCTCTCAGTAGGATGAAGGAAACACCATATATCAGAGATATCATAATTAGAGAGAAACGATTGAATAGCTGAGGCAGATTTAGTAGGTGGAAGACAGAGTTTAAAATAGAACTGGTTTATTTGTCTCAGATCCAGAATATTAAACTGCAGTTCCATTAAAGGTGAATGTGCAGCAGAAAAAACTCCTCCAATGCCCAGTGACCATGGTGCAGAACTGGGTGTGGTGAGCAGCAGCAATAATGGCAGAGTTCAGCACCGACAGTCACTCCCAAAATTGCATTCAGCAACGGTGATGGACTAATATCCAGCATGCAGCCTATTGAAACTTTCTCCCCAGTGTGAACCCGGTAGTGTGTCACAAGTGTAACACACTGTAAGGATTCATTGCTGATGTAATGGCCTCTCTGTAATGTTTCACTGCTGAGGTAATGGTTACTCTGCAGCAGCAATGTTTAGGTTACGACTAGAGATAACAGGGTTTTGGAGTGCAAAGCTATCTAATGACAGAAATGTTCTTCCTTGTGAGTCTGGAAGAGAGATTTTCATGGCCTTTTGCTGGGGAGAGATGAGAAGACGTGAATGGAGAGAGTGGGCCCCTTTTCATTTTTTTTTGTTTTCTTTACTGACCCTTTATTCAAAGTAAGAATTATAAATCTTAATAGTGTAATCACATATCATGCACAATTTGTTACTTCAGGTGTCACACAGGCACAAACCTATAAAACTACCAGCAACAATTGAACACACTTGGGAGTAGGGTTTTGCAGTGAAAAAACACTATTTTAGTGGTAACTACTAATAATAGTGAACTTAAACCAGATAATCCAAGGGTTAGCAATGTTATGCATATATAGGTGTAAATACAGGTTTCCCCCGGTATCTGAAGGTAGAGTGTTCCTATGAAACCTTTTGTAAGCCGAAATGTCATGAAGTGAAGAAGCAATCACCATTAATTTAAATGGGAAAAGATTGTGGATGTCCCCAGGCCCAAAGAATAACCCACCAAATCATACCAAATAGCACATAAAACCTAAAATAACACTAACCTATAGTAAAAGTAGGAATGATATGATAAGTATACACACTATATAAAGTAGAAATATTGTATGTACGGTGTAGTTTCACTGAAAATCCAGAAGATAGTGAACTGAAATTGATTTGGAGAGAAAGAAAATCGGCACGTGCACGCATGCATACACCACTGCCGCACAAGGCTTCACGGTCACGGTAGTCTTTCTCGGGGTAAACTCATGTATAAAGCAGTCATCAGCTTTATCGTAAAAGTGAAAATCCTCTTTGGTTAGAAAAAACAGGTACTAACGTAGGTCTTTCATAACAGTGAGCTTGTGGCGGCTCATTTCCTAGAGTATCCGAACCGACTTACAATTAGATAGCCTACGGGGGTTTGCGAGCACAGAGCTTTGGAGCCTCTTCGCCATGGGGGGCCGGTTGACAGAGGCTTAAAAGTGAGGCTGAAGTTTTCGAATAAAGTTTTTTCCTTCGATTGCAGTTACCGACTCCGTGTCGTAATTTTAGCGCTGCGTGTAGCACACCGCTACAATTGGTGACCCCGACGGTCCAAACGATTTTTGGACCAGAAATGACCGACGCCGCCTCTGTTCATACGGTTCCGTTGAAACTGCCGGGTTTCTGGACACAGCGCCCGGACCTATGGTTCCAGCAAGCCGAAGCCCAATTCCACGTTCGCCGGATCACCTCAGAAGACACCCGCTACTACTACGTGGTGGGCTCCCTCGACCAGGACACAGCTGCCCAGGTCGCGGAGTTCGTACAGTCGCCCCCGGCAGACGGCAAGTACACGGAATTCAAAGCCCTGCTCCTCAGGACTTTCGGACTCTCACGGCGCGAGCGGGCTGCCCGTTTACTGCACCTGGATGGCTTGGGCGACAGGCCTCCATCGGCTTTAATGAATGAGATGTTGTCTCTGGCCGAGGGACACACAGGCCTCATGTTTGAGCAGGCATTCCTGGAGCAGCTGCCCGAGGACATACGCCTGCTGCTGTCCGACGCGGATTTCAGTGACCCCCGGAAGGTGGCAGCCCGGGCTGACTTGCTGTGGAACGCCAAAAAGGTGAGCGGGGCGTCCATCGCACAGATCTCCCAGCCACGCTCCCGGCAGCAAACCAGTCCAGGCCCGGCCGCAGAGCCCACTAACCCCGGGCCCAATGAACACTGGTGCTTCTACCACCAGCGGTGGGGCGCAGAAGCCCGCCGTTGCCGCCCGCCCTGCAAGTTCCCGGGAAACGCCAGGGCCAGCCGCCGCTGATGGCTACGGCGGCTGGCCATCGGGATAGCCTCCTGTATGTGTGGGATAGAAGGTCGGGACGCCGGTTTTTGGTCGATACTGGGGCTGAGATCAGCGTTTTACCTCCGACGAGTTACGACACCCGCAGCAGGGCACCGGGTCCCCCCCTGAGGGCCGTGAATGGCAGCACAGTAAGGACCTATGGCACCCGTCAGGTGCAGCTACTGTTCGGCCCCAGCCAGTTCACGTGGGACTTCACACTGGCCGCCGTAGCCCAACCGCTTCTGGGTGCGGATTTTTTGCGAGCTCACAGCCTGCTGGTTGACCTGCCCAGGAAGAGACTGGTACACGCCGAGACCTTTCAGACGTTCTCCCTGGGCGCGGCCCAGTTGCCAGCCCCTCACCTCGGCTCCATCACGCTGTCCGACAACGACTTCACCAGGGTCCTGGCGGAGTTCCCATCGGTTCTGGCACCGCAGTTCACAGCAGCCATGCCCAGGCACGGCGTACAGCACCACATCCCGACACAGGGACCACCCCTCCATGCCCGTGCTCGGCGGCTTCCCCCGGACAAGCTCCGACTGGCGAAGGAGGAGTTCCAGAGAATGGAGGAATTGGGGATCATCCGGCGGTCCGACAGCCCCTGGGCTTCCCTTCTGCACATGGTGCCCAAAGCGACGGGGGGCTGGAGACCGTGCGGCGACTACCGCAGGCTGAACGAGGCTACCACACCGGACCGCTACCCTGTGCCGCACATTCAGGACTTTGCGGCAAACCTGCACGGCGCCCGGATCTTCTCCAAGGTCGACCTTGTCCGAGGGTACCATCAAATCCCGATGCATCCTGACGACGTCCCCAAAACGGCTCTCATCACCCCGTTTGGCCTCTTCGAGTTCCTCCGCATGCCGTTCGGCCTGAAGAATGCCGCACAGACGTTCCAGCGGTTAATGGACGCGGTGGGACGGGACCTGGACTTCGCGTTCATCTATTTGGATGACATCCTCATAGCCAGCGGCAGTCGTCAGGAGCATCTGTCCCACCTCCGTCAACTCTGCGCCCGACTGAGTGAGTACGGTCTTACAATCAACCCTGCCAAATGCCAGTTCGGACTTGATACCATTGACTTCCTGGGCCACAGGATTACTAAAGACGGGGCAACCCCTCTGCCCGCTAAGGTAGATGCGGTCCGCCGCTTCCCCCGACCCACCACGATCAAAGGCCTTCAGGAATTCGTAGGTATGGTCAATTTCTACCGCCGCTTCCTCCCTTCAGCTGCCCGGATCATGCGCCCCCTGTTCGCCCTGATGTCGGGTCCGAGCAAGGACATTACCTGGGACGAGGAGTCCGCCGCCGCTTTCGTTCAAACGAAGGAAGCTTTGGCTGACGCCGCAATGCTAGTACATCCCAGAATGGACACCCCTACCGCCCTCACAGTGGACGCATCAAACACGGCAGTCGGTGGGGTGCTGGAGCAGCTCATCGCAGGTCGCTGGCAACCCCTGGCGTTTTTCAGCAAACACCTGCGGCCACCCGAGCTCAAGTACAGTGCTTTTGACCGGGAACTGTTGGC
>NW_026780880.1:0-22441 GCF_030144855.1 Hypanus sabinus
TATTTCTCTAATTGATAAAAAAAGGCAAAGATCCCACTGAATGTATATCATACAAACCTGTATCTTTTTTGAATGTGGATTCTAAAATCCTTACAAAACTATTAGCAATTAGATTAGAGAATTGTCTCCGAGGATCAGACAGGATTTATTAAAAAATAGTTATTCACATTTTAATGTTAGGAGGTTAATGAACGTTGTAATCACTACTTTATATAATACTACAGAATGTGCTATATCGCCTTACGCCCGAAGGCTTTTAAGAAACTTGAATGGGATTATTTATTTATATAACTGACAAATTTAATCTGAGCCGGAAATTTATATCTTGGATTCAATTGATGTATCATACACCTTTGGCTGCTGTATTTACCAGTAATCAGAGATCCTTTTATTTAGGCATTTTCGAGGTACTAGACAGGGTTGCCTTTAAGTCCTTTACGACTTATTATTGCCCTGGTGCCCTTGGAAATCACTCTTCATGATTCATACAATATATTTGTCTTTATTCGTGGGAATGGAACGCATAAGGTATCGTTGTATGCAGATAACCTGTTGCAAAATATCTCTAACTCAGAGAAATCCATTCCTGCAGTAATAACACCACTTGCTCAGTTTAATAGTCTTTTTTTTCTGGTTATAAATTGAATTTTAATAAGAATGTGCTTTGCCATTAAAAATGCAATTTTCAATTTATAGACAGCCACATTTTACATTAGTTATTGATTATTTTATTTATTTTGGTGGTAAAATACTAAGAAGCATAAAGACCTATTTAATTTTGTTTCACCTTTAATTGATGATGTTAAACAACTGTTTATTAAATAGTCCCCATTGCCTTTATCTTTGATTGGTCGAATTAATGCTAATTAGATGATTATTTTACCCAAATATCTGTAACTGTTTCAGGCGGTATCAATTTTCATTCCTATTTTTTTTTGATATTACTGTTTCTAAATTTTCTTCATATTTATGGCAGAATAGAAATAGTATTCACAGAAATCAAAAAAAGGAAGGCGGTTTGGCTTTGCCGAATCTTGGAGCTTATAATTGTGCAAGTAATATTCGACATGTAACGTTTTGGACACAAGAGCTGACAGTGGTAAATTCAATAAATAAACACACAATACGAAAATGATTTCAATTTTGTAATTTTTTTTGGATTGAGTAAATTTATCCTGTCAAGTTCTATTATATCTATTGTTTTCTTTCAACATCAAGACTTGATCATGCTTTTTTCTTTAATGAAAAGCAAAGGGAATAACTTGTTTTCTTGATTTATTCATGGATGATTGTTTTATGTCCTTTGAAAAGTTGACTAATAAATATAATTTGCCTAAATAGCACTTTTCAGATATTTAAAGATTAGAATCTTTCCGAACGCTACTTTAGTTACATTTCTGATATTGCATCAAATTGAAATTACAGAAGAAAAAAAAGTAAGTTTAAATCCATATCAGAAAAAACTTAATATCATTTATTTATGGTTTAATTGTAAAAATACCCTTAGGTTCTTCCGATGAAATATACATTGAGTGAGAAAGAGAATTTCAAATATCTTTAACTACAAAGAAATGGGAGACAATTAAACTAGTTAATACTTCTTCAATTTGTGCCAGAGTTTTTGATAAAATTTAATGTAGTTCATTGGGTTCATATATCCAAGAATAAATTAGCTCGCTTTAACTTCCATTTAGATCTTGTCTGTGATAGATGTAATTGTGAAGTAGCTCACTTGACACACTTATGTTCTGGTCTTGTCCTCTCAAAGAAAATATTGGAAAGATATTTCTGATATTATCTCAGTAGGTCTGACCGTTACAACCTCATCCTATTACTGCAAATTATGGACTAGCAGTGATAGAATCCAGTCATTTATCCTCATCAACATGTCGTTCAATTGCATTTGCTACATTAATAGCCAGTAGATCCAGTTTACTTAAATGGAAATATTCAATGGTTTTCCCAAACGATAGAATGATTAAACTTAGAAAAAAAAGAAAAAAGTATATAGTAGCGGTACTATAGATCCTTCGGTTAAATTTGAAGAAACTTGGCGGCAATTTATTCAATATTTTCATATGATATAAGCTGACACTTTCTGAATCCTTTTTTAGTATTTATTTCTTCAGGTACAGAGGAGCGGAGTTAACAAAATATTATAATTTTAGCCGATGGAATATGGCAGCCCATCTTTTTCTTTAGTTAGCGTAGATGTTATATAGCTTAGGGTTCTTTTCTTTTCTCTTCATGGCGAGCTACTAAGAGTTTGGGAGGCTAAAACACACTTGTTACATGGAATCTGTACATGCTGACCGTTATTAATGTAACCCCGATCTCTTTGTATCATTATCATTATTGTCACGTTTACCTATTTGAAACTTAATATAATAATTGAAAAAGAAAAAAAGAAAATGAAAACATAGAGAAGCTACAAAACAATACAGGTGTTTAACCACAAATCTGTGCCGAACATGTACTTACTTTAGAAATTACCCATTGTTACCCATAGCCCTCTAAGGATAAATAAATGAGGGATGCAGAAGGAGGCAGGAAAATGTGAGGTGAGTAGGGTAGGAGGGAAAGAGAGAGAGGAGGAAGGCGAGGAAACCCTGTGGAGGGAACGAGTTTCTTAGGGAGGTGCTGCCTTCACCCTCGGTTGAGGTTGCTCAGGTTTTACCCTGGGGTCGTGGTTTCTCGCTCACCTCTCTCTCCGCTAAACCCCATCTACTCCTCTCTCTCCTCTTTCACCCCACTCGCAGCAATCTCCCACCCCCCAACTCTAATCACTCTCGGCACCCTTCTCCCATATCCTCATTCTCTCTCCGCTCCGCACTTCCTCCCCCTGCTCTGGGTTCCTCTATTTATCAGCTGTCCATCTGGAGTTTGCGGGTGTCGGTCTGACCGCCTTCTCAACACGGGCTTCCTCCGACAACGGTTCGTTCCTCTTCGTGAGCTCAGAGACGCAGAGACTCCTGAACAAGATGGACGAGGGCAAGACTATAGAGAATGTGGAGTTAACAAAAATGGAGCCACTATCTCCTACCAGCGGTGAGTGGGGCAGAAACAAACCGGGGGGATAAGTTCCATTCTCTGTTTGATCCCGGGTGTGTGTGATTTGACGGGTGAAGGGAGCCTCGCTGACTCTTACTGTTCTGTCCCCATCTGAGCAGATGGGAGAGGGGATGAGGAGAGAGATCTGTTGCAGGGTTGGTGAGGAGCCTGCACTCGGGGCAGGGGAGTTGAAGCAGGGAGGGAGCGCTATGGAATAGGATGAAGAGAGAGTGTTGTGGGAGATGTCAGTGAAGACAGAATGTCATCGGCAGGGAGGGGTGGAGGTTGTACGGTTGGAGGGGTGTTGTGGAGGCGACATTGAGAAAGAAGCGCCGTGTGGATGGGTGGAGAATAGGAAATACCGCGGGCGAACTGCTGAGGATGAAGGAGAGTGGGAGGGGCCCTGTACATTTTTTTTAACCTCACTCTGCCCTTTCCTGCCACACTCTATTCCCTTTTTCTCCACCTTGTCTCTCCCTCTCTCCTTTTCTTGCACTCATATTTTCTGCACCTGTCTCCCTCTCTTCTTCCTCCCTACCTGCACATCCTTTTTTCCAACTACCGTCCTCTCACTCCCTCTGTTCCCCGGTTCTCGGCCCTCCCTCTCTTTCATCCTCTCTGTCCAATTTCTGTCACCCCTTCTTTTCCTCTTTTTCCCCTTCTCTCTCTATTTGCACCTTACTTCGGTTTGCCTCTCCCCATCTCTCAACCCCCTTTGTTCCTCCTCTCTTTCCCGCCTCTTCGACTTTCTTCCCACTCTTCCCTTCATTCTCTTTAATTTTCTCATTGCCGAAACGCTTCACCTTCACCCATTTATCACGCCACCCGACTCCCGCTCTCGCTCTTCCACATATCCTTCCTTATCTCTGTGAACAACCTTTGCATTCTCTGACCCTTTCGCTCCCTTCTATCTCTCTATCTATCCCCCTGCTCATCCACTCTCCTTGCTCCCACATTTTCCATCCCCCATCCCCCATCGCCTGTCCATCTATCCCCTTCACGCTCGCTCTCTCGCTCTCTCCTGTTCTCTCCCCGGCTCATCCCCCCCTCTCTCTCTCTCTCTCTCTCTCTCTCTCTCTCTCTCTCTCTCTCTCTCTCTCTCTCTCTCTCTCTCTCTCTCTCTCTCTCTCTCTCTCTCTCTCTCTCTCTCTCTCTCTCTCTCCCTCTCTCTCTCTCTTTCTCTCTCTCTCCCCCCCCCGTTTTGTCTCCCAGAAGACCCGACCTCCACCGGCTCAGAACTGAACGTTCCAGAAAAGGAAACCCCCATCGACGAGACTGAGGATCCTGCCATCGCCCCGGGGCCCGGCGAGGGGCCGGTCACTGCACAGACAGGTCAGAGGTCGCAGTAAGACGTCATGTAGGCGGGTGTGTCGAGTCATGCACCCACGTGCCCAAGTTTCTAATGCATCTTATTAGGCACCTTCCTCTGGCAGGTCGTTCCTTCGACAGACCGCCATCCGGGTAACTAAAGGTTGCCACTCGCCACCCTAAACAAATCTCTTTCTCATCTCATCTTCGGCCTGAGTACTCTGGCCCTCGGTTCTCCGGTTCTAGTGGAAATTATTGCGCCCATTTACTCTGTCTGTGCCTCTCCTGGTGTTGTAAACCTCAGTGAGGTCATTCCTGCGCTCCACGGAATGAAGACCCAACCTGCCTGACCCCTCCACGTAATCCAGTGCCTCGAGTCCAGACCACACCTTCGTAATGACCCTCTGCACTCATTCCTGTCCAAAGTGTTACAGGACTCAACCCTAATAATGATCAGGGAGGCACAGGGAGTTCTGTATTTGCTGAAAAGTGCCTGCATTGTCTGATGTGCCAATTACCTGATATCAGTAACTGAGTGCGCACCAGATTAGTTATCCACTGTCATTGGCTATAGGTCAGGTGTTTGAAAATATAAACACATTTCCACTGGCTCTCCTCCAGGCCAGCATTCCCTTATTGTCCTCTGACCAGCAAATCACATTCCTTAATTTATGGTTCTTTGTTCTCAGTCAGCTTTATCACGCAGACCGGTCACAGACCAACTCTCACTATTCTGCATTTTATACCCAACCAAAGAACATCTCACAAATAACTTCAAATTTGGAAACGATCCGCAGTGTAACCGATTGCCTGTGGCGTCACTCATACTTAAAAAAAAAACACTGATTAAGCAAGCGACGAAGTCACAAAATGGAGAACAAGATTTTTTCATAAAATGGCAGCCTGCATCTCCTCCATCATGGCTTACACTGTCCTTGTTTCATTCTCATTCACTGATGTGCAGACTGCAGTTCTTTCCGGCCAAGAAATGGAATCCTTCCCAGAGCAGGGTGACCAAAACTGAAACCCGTCCGACAAGTGCGGCCTCGCCCACGCGTGTTCCTCTGCAACGTGACCTCGCAACACCTCCATTCAGTGACCCGACTGGTCAAAGACGGTGTGTCAGATGCTTCATTCACTGCCCTGTCTCCCTGTGACACCGGGGTTAGGGATCTGTGTACTTGTAGCCCCTTGTAACTTTGCTCGACAATCCTCCCCAGGATCCCTTCAGTTCACTATGGAGTTTATCCTTATTTGTCTTCCTAAAATCTGCAATCAAATTAGTCAGTCAAATACCGCTTCAAATGGGAGAGGTAAATATCCTTACTGGAGTCCCTGTACATCATGTCTACGGTTCTGCCCTCGTTCGGCTTCTTGGCTCCTCAGTCAGCTTGGCGTGTTCCTGTGGAGCCCCGCCTATCTTTGCCGACGCGCCACCGAAGGCATCCAATCCCGATGCAGCTCGGCTTTGAGGGAAACAGCTCCGTCCAAGACCGGAAGGAACTGCTGAGAGTCGTGAACACAGCACAGCATATCAAGGGAATGAGTCTCACCTCCACGGACTCTCTCTTCACTTCCCGCTGCGTCGCTAAAACTGCCTAATAAAGACCCCCACCCTCCCTGGGTAATTCACACTATTGAACAGTCCACTACTCCGATAAGATGCCCTCTTGACCTCAAAATTTACCTCGCCGTCGCTCATGTGACGTCTTGTCTGACTGAACCGCACCTTCTGTGTGAATGTGGCACTTTATTCTGGATGCTTTTACTGGTTTACTGGTTCTACTCCAGTGATGTGATCTGCATCTATGGCATTCCACTGGGTCCTCTCCTGTCTGTTATATATCTGTCGGGGTGGTGAGGAGGGAGGACAGTGCGAGAGACAGTGAGGAGGGAGCACAGTATCTAACGTAAACCACTCTCTCCATTTTCTAACCTCTCTCTGTTTCTCGCTTTCCCTTCTCTCCCCTTCCTCCTATTCTCCCACCGGCTGTCTGCCGTTCACAAGTGGTGTTCCACAGGGGTCTGTGTTGGGCCTGCTGATTTTTACAATGTTTCTCAATGACTTGGACCATGGCATTCATGGATTTGTGGCAATATTCGCCGATGAGTCAAAGATACGTGGAGGAGCGGGTATTGTTGAGGAAACAGACAGCCTGCATAGACTCTTAGAAAGTTTAGGGGGATAGCCAAAGAAGTGGCAAATGAGACACAGTGCTGGAAGGCGTATGGTCGTGCACTCTGTTGGATGAAATAAACAAGCAGACAATTATTTAGATGTTAAGAGAATTCAAAAGACAGAGATGTAAAGGGACGCGAGCACTTGTGCAAAATACCCTAAAGATTAACCTACATGTTCGGTCGGTGGTGAAGTAGGCGAATGAAATGTTGGCATCTAGAGGTAGAGAAAATAAGAGCAGGGATCTGATACTGAGGCACCAAAAGGTACTTGTGAGACCACACTGAGTGTATTGTGTGCAGCTTTCCGCTGTTTATTTGTACTGACGTCAGAGAGGGATCAGAGAAGATTCAGAAGAATGATTGCAGGAATGAAAGTGCCACCGTATGAGGCACATTTGGCAGCTGTTGGGCTGTATTCCTTGGAGTTCAGGAGAATTGGGGGGGGGGGGGATCTCACAGAAACTTTCCGAATGTTGAAAGGCCTGAACAGACTAGATGTGGAAATGTTCTTTCCCATGATAAAGGATTCTTGGACATGAGGGCACGTCTTCAGGATTGAAGGGCGTCCTTTTAGAACTGAAATGCGGAGAAATCACTTTTTTCACAGGGTGGTAAATCTGTGGAATTTGTTGCCACCAGCAGCTGTGGAAGCCAAGTCACTGGGTACATTTATGGCAGACAGAGAGATAGGTTGTTGAATAGCCTGCGTTTCAAAGGGGATGGGAAGAAGACATGGCAGTGTGGATGACCGGAAGATTTAGATCACCCCATGAATGAATGTCGGGGTAGACGCGATGACCCGAATGGCCTACTTCTGCTGCTATATCTTGGTTTTATGGTCGTGTGGTCTCTCCACAGCTGCGCATGAACAACAGTCGAATCTGAAGATCGGAAATAGACCGGACCGTCTGATTTGCCTACTCTGCCTATTTACAGCCGCCCACATCATTGTTGTGGTCGCACTCTCGATCCATGGTGAGTGGAATGGGCTCCGGGTGGAGTCAGACCATAAATAAGGAGAGTGTAATATTTGTTATTGTAAAACACCACAGTGACACTGACACGCTGCTTATCGTAATACCGATTAAGACCCATCACCCTAACACGGACACACCCCTAACCGTGATAAAATCACGGACTATACCGTAACACAATCAAAACTCGTTCTGACACCGACACGCCATTCATCATAACATCAACAATGCTGTCACCGTAGCACGGCCACGACCTTCAACGAGACACTGATACATTCCTGAGCGGGACACGGACATGACCATCGCCGTGACACACACGTGGCAGTCACACTGACCGCAAAGTGCCCCTCACTCTAACAGCGAGATGCCCCTGACTGTGTCACTGATAAACTCCTCAACGCGACATCGGAACACACCTCACAGTGACAGCGATATGCTCGTCACCGTGACACTGAGGTACCGTACACCGCGACACCTTCACTCTCCTCAACGCGATCTGCCCCACAGCGCACCGTGACAAAGAATCGTAAGGCACCGTAACATCTATTACCGTGACAGTATCACCCCTCAGCATTACGCCGATGCACCGCTCACTGAGGCAATTACCCACACCTCACCCTGACACGGGCAAACCCGTCACCGTGATACAGACACCTGAACTCACAATGACATCGACTCACACCTCAATGTGACACTCTCGCACACACGCCGTGACCATGACATACCTCTCACGGTGACAGAGACACACCCCACACCATGTCACAGATACCCCTCTCACCGTGATAACATCAAAGCCCTCAGTCTGCCATATCCCTTCCTCACCATGACATCGAGATCCACTTCATTTTGACCAGTTAAACCACTCACCAGTACAGAAAAAATATACACTTATCACAGTGGCACCGAAACGTCCCTCACAGCAACTCGGACATATCCCGCACAAAGACAGGGTCTCAACCTTCACCACGATTCTGACGCAGAATACCCCTCAGCGTGAAACAGACACGCCCCTCACGATGACGCCGCCACCCATCACTGTGACATCATTACACCTATCTCTGTGATACCCTTCAACTTGTCACTGTCACAGCAGTCTCTATGACACGCTCGTTTGCGTGAATCTGACACACTGTAAACGTTAAACATCCTTAACCATCTCTTTCAGTATCACTGATTCGTCAGTCTCTGATCACCTCCAACCGAGACTACCATCTCGTTTTGGAAGATTATAACGAGATAAACTCAACCCTTGAATCCAAGATATTCGAGATTTCCCACCTGAATCTCTCCCTGAGATCCTGTCGCAAGAATCTCTCTGCGCTCAACTCGAATCTGTCCGATCTTGAACGAAGGCACAGCGATCTCCGTCACCGGTTCACTGAGTTGGAAACAAAGATCAGATCTGACAAAGAAATCAAGGATCGATTCTGTCAATTGATGAACAGCAGAAGAGGTGAGTCATCATCCCCCACATTCACCCGCTCCTCCTCAGAGGCCAGGCACACAGAGAGGAATCTTTACTCTGCGCCTGTCTCTGGCAGTGTGTGATGTGATCGTGGAGAGGGAGCTTCACCCTGTGTCTGATCCATGGAATGTCTGATGGGACAGTGCAGAGGGACCTTCCTTCTGAGTTTGACGCTTTAGTGTGAGATGGGACAGAGCGGAGTGAACTTCGTCCTGTAGCTGACTCAGGAAGTGTATAATCCTGTGGATTGGAGGGTTGCGGATTTTGCTCCATGTTTAAGAAAGGGAGTAGGGATAGCCAAGGAAATTATAGACCAGTGAGTCTTACTGTTTATGTTGATGGAGAATATCCTGAAAGGCATAATATGATTATAAATAATCAGCATGGATTTGTCAAAGAGTGTGACAAAATACATTGATGAAAATAGAGCCTTAGATGTGGTGTACGTGGATTTTAGCAAGGCATTTGATAAGATACCCCATAAAAGGCTGATTGATAAATTAAGCAGGCATGGAATCCAAGCGGACATTGCTTTGTGACTGCCGAACACGCACGCCTACAGAAGGCAAAGGCTGTTTGTAGACGGGTCATATTCTACATGGAGGCCGGTAACCAATGGTGTTCGCTCATGGGAACCATACTCTTCGTGATTTTTTTATAAATGACCTGGATGAGGAAGTGCCGGGTTGGGTTAGTACATTTAGTGATAACACAAAGGTAGGGGGTCTTGTGGACAGTGTGGAGGGCTGTGAGAGTACAGAGAGACATTGATAGGATGTAAAACTGGTCAGACGAGTGGTAGACGGAGTTCAACCCAGATAAGTGTGAGGTGGGTCAATTTGTTAGGTCAAATATGATGGTAGAACATAGCATTAATGACAGCAGCAGTGGCCTTGCGGTAAATTGGCCTTCATCAATCGTGGGTTTAAGAAACGAGAGGTAATGTTGCAGCTATATTGGTCCCTGCTCAGACTCCACCTGCAGTTCTGTGCTCAGTTCTGGTCGCCTCACTACAGGAAGGACGTGGAAACCATAGAAAGGGTGCGAAGGAGATTTACAAGGATGTTGACTGGATTGAGTTTAGGAGCCGAGGGGTAATGTTACAGCTCTATAGGACCCTGGTCAGACCCCACTTGGGGTACTGTGCTCAGTTCTGGTCACCTCACTACAGGAAGGACGTGGAAACCATAGAAAGGGTGCGAAGGAGAATTACAATGATATTGACCGGATAGGGGAGCATGACCTCTGAGAATAGTTTGAGTGAACAGTTGGTGTTTGTGATCAAAAGTGCAGAGGGATCTTCACTCTATGTCTGGACCCGGGAGTGTGTGATGGGACGGTGTGGAGGGAGATTCACTCTGTGTCTGACCCCGGGAGTGTGTGATGGGACGGTGTGGAGGGAGATTCACTCTGTGTCTGACCCCGGGAGTGTGTGATGGGACGGTGTGGAGGGATCTTCACTCTATGTCTGACCCTGGGAGTGTGTGATGGGACCGTGTGGAAGGAGATTCTCTCTGTGTCTGACCCCGGGGGTATGTGATGGGACGGTGTGGAGGGATCTTCACTCTGTGTCTGACCCCGGGAGTGTGTGATGGGACGTTGTGGAGGGAGATTCACTCTGTGCCTGACCCCGGGAGTGTGTGATGGGACGTTGTGGAGGGAGATTCACTCTGTGCCTGACCCCGGGAGTGTGTGATGGGACGGTGCGGAGGGAGATTCTCTCTGTGCCTGACCCCGGGAGTGTGTGATGGGACGGTGTGGAAGGAGATTCTCTCTGTGTCTGACCCCGGGAGTGTGTGATGGGACCGTGTGGAAGGAGATTCTCTTTCTATTTGACATCGGGAATATGTGATGAGACAGTGTACCATTAGATTCACTCTGTGTCTCACGCCGAGTGTGTGCAATAGGACATAATGGAGGGAGCCTCTTTCTGTAAATAACTGCAGATGTGTGTGATGGACGATGTAGAGGGATCCATATTCTGTGTTTGATTCCCGCCGGATGCAATGGGCTGGCGGAGAGATATTCACAGTTCCTTATTTCTCACTTCCAGAGCAAGAATGTTCCAAGGACTGGATCGGAAAGGAAGACCGCTGTTATTTCATATCCACGTTTGCAAGATCTTATGATGAGGCAAAGCAGCATTGCTGTAACTCTGAATCAATCCTTCTTGAAATAAATTCCACTGAGGAAGAGGTATGTGTAACATTGACAGAAGAGATATCAACACCGGAGTGAATCTCCCTCCACACCGTCCCATCACACACTCCCGGGGTCAGATACAGAGTGAATCTCCCTCCACACTGTCCCATCAAACACTCCCGGGGTCAGACACAGAGTGAATCTCCGTCCACACCGTCTCAACACACACTCCCGGGGTCAAACACGGAGTGAATCTCCCTCCACACTGTCCCATCACACACACACCCGGGGTCAGACACAGAGTGAATCTCCGTCCACACCGTCTCATCACACACTCCCGGGGTCAGACACAGAGTGAAGTTCCCTCCGCAGCGTCCAATCACTCACTCCCGGTTTCAGAGTAAGAGAGACACTCCTTAAATTAAGCTCGATTTCAATTCTTAATTATAGCAATTTAACTTCACAGCATTTTTTTAACTACAATGTCGGCGACCAGGACAGTTCATACTGGATTGGAAAATGCAAAGACGGGTGAGATTTTGTGTCATTACATTTTCTGCTGAGAGCCCGGAACAGGGGATTAGTTTGGGGACTGACTCGAGTTCCGAGAATGGACTCTGCAGTGGACTTAGTTTGGGGACTGACGCGGGTTCCGAGAATGGACTCTGCAGTGGGATTAGTTTGGGGACTGACACGAGTTCCGAGAATGGACTGTGAGTGGAATTAGTTTGCGGATTAACACGGGTTCCGAGAATGGACTCTGCAGTGGGATTAGTTTGGTGACTGACACGAGTTCCGTGAATGGACTGTGCAGTGGAATTAGTTTGAGGACTGAGACCATGCTTGTGGGAAGTTTTTGGGAAACGATCACGGGGCTGTGGCGAGAGAGTTTACATTGAGAATAATGTGTTTAGAGTCTGGTGTCTATGTTGAGAGAGTGGGGCAATGAGGTCAGTTTTAGGACTGAAACATGTCTGTGGTGGGAGTTGGTCCAGGCAGATTTTGGGAACTATAATGGTGTTCAATGGTGATGGGTTGTCTTGTGAAGGGATATGGGGGACAGAGAAGGATCTGCGGGGAGAATATGTTTCAGTGGAGTATTGTGGGGACGGGCACTGTGAGGAAAGAGTGTGGCACAAGGATTCATTTGGGATTCGCACCAATCTGTAGGGAAAGAGTGGGCAATCAGATTAATTTGGAAACCGTCGTGGGCTGCTCGTGGACTGTGTGAGGTTGAATGCATTTGTGGGCTGACGTGGATTGTGGGGAGGGTGTGCAAAATGGGACCGCTTTCCTGATTGGCCCAGGACGATAGGGAGATGTTTGGGCAGTGGGACTATATTGGGGATTGCCTCGGGCCTGTCGCGAGAGAGTGGGACAGCGCAAGTATTCTGTAGACCGACACGGGGCGGTGGAGAGCGAGTGGAGCAGTGGAGCTCGTTTGGGAACTGACACAAGTTCAGGTCGAGAGTGAGGCAGTGGGAGTATTTTGGCGATAGACAGATCTGTAGTTAGAGAATTTAGCATTGGGATTAGTTTGGGCATTGACAGAGGTCTGTGGGAAAGGAGTGGGAAGTGCGAGTATTTTGGTTTCTGCCACAGGTCTGGAACAGGAGGATTAGGCAGTGGGACTATTTCCGGGACTGGCATTGGGTTGTGGGGTCGAGTGGAAAGTGCGAGTATATTGGGGACAGAAACGGGGCCGTGCGGAGAGAGTGAGTCAGTGTGCGTACTTTGGCCTGACACTGATCGGTGGAGTGAGGGTGGAAAGTGAGAGTACTTTCAGGTAGTAAGCTGGTCTGTGGGGTGACTGAAGCAGTGGGAGTATTTTGGAGACTGATATGGGTCCCTGGGAAGAGAGTGGCACTGTGGGTGCATTTCCGGTCCTGTGAGGATAAGCTGTGGTACTGGGATTATTCTGGGGACCCTCACTAGTCGGTGGGCAAAGGGTGGGGCATGGTATTTACTAGGGGACAGACACATGGGTACAGGGAGACAGTGGGGCAGTCGAAGTATTCTGGAGACTGACACAGGGCTGCCTGGGACAGGGGGTAGTGGGAAATTTTGGGGTCTCCCACAGGTCAATGATGAGGGTGTGCGTCTGTGGTTTCGGGGACTGACACAGGGCTCTCTGCTGGAGTTGCGTTGCCGCTTTTGAACTTGTTTCCCCCTCCTTGGCAGGGAAGTGGCCTCTAACGTCGTGTACAATATCAGCGCTGGAAAGTTCGAATGCGGTGAATGTAAATCCAGAGATGGTCATAGTTGCAATAATGATCAGCACCGTTTCATCTGTGAGAAGTCGGCACCCTTGTGCCCGGATTTTGCTGAAATGATCCTGGTTCTCTGTGAAGAGCCGCCGGGGTCGACTTATATTCAGGAGCAACTCCCTCTTTCTCCCCCATTTCTCTCTGAGACTCTTACTAACCCGTCCTCTGTTCCCTAATCCCCACCCTATTCTCCACTCTCCTTCTATCGCTCTTTTACTAGTCCTCTCCTTCTCTTTACCCTCGTCCCTCTAAAGTCTCTCTCTCATCTTCCTCTGCTCCCATCTTCTCTATTGCATCCTCATTTTAATTCCTCTCGATTTCATACAACCCTCTTCCCATCTCTTCTCTTTACACTCTGTCCCAAGATACTCTACTCTCTCGACCCCTGACTCCCCAACCCACTCGTTCATTTTTCTAAATCAACTCCATCTCTCTTTTCTCTTTCCTGGTACTCCCACCTCAATCATATAACCACATAACAATTACACCACGGAAACAGGCCATCTCGGCCCTTCTAGTCCGTGCCGAATGCTTACTCTCATCTAGTCCCTCCTACCTGCACTCAGCTCATAACCCTCCATTCCCCTCCTGTCCAGATACCTATTAATATTTTCAAAACAATATAGAACTTGCTTCTACCACTGCTTCATGAAAGCTAGTTTCGCACAGCTACCACTCTTTGAGTAAAGAAGTTCCCCCTCATGTCACCCCTAAACATTCGCCCCCTAACTCTCACCTCATGTTCTCTTGTTTGAATCTCCCTTGCTCTCAATGGAAAAAGCCGATCCACATCAACTATATCTATTCCCCTCATAATTCTAAATACGTCTATCCTCAGCCTTCTACGCTCCAAAGAATAAAGACCTAACCTGTTCAACATTTCTCTGTAACTTAGGTGCTGAAACCCAGGTAAATTCTAGTAAAACTGCTCTGTCCTCTCTCTATTTTGTTGACACCTTTCCTATAATTCGAGGAACAGAACTGTACTCAATTCTCCAAATTTTGCCTCACCAATGCCTTGTACAATTTTAACATTACAGCTGTTACGTACACGTAGGTATCTTGTGCCTGTCACATGGCCATGATATATTTGATGTTCTGCTGGGCATGATGTAATGGACTTGTGATGGTGGAGTGATGTAATTTTCCCACCTGTGAGAGGTCATGTGATAGTTTTTTTCTACAGGGTATAAAAGGAGAACCTCTCCCTGTGACGCAGGTCAGATCACGTTTGAATTTGTCAGTGTCTCCGTCCTGCTGCATATTCGATGTTATGACGCAGTTTTGTTTTAAAGTGAAGTTTTACTTTCTGCCTTAAGTCTCAAAGAGAATTGGCGGCAGTTTTGCTACAATACCGCCAGTTTAGCCCAGTCTATCGAAGTTCGGGAAGCTGGATGATCGAGGAATGTTGATGTCGACGGTGAAACAGGTTCGACCTGATTTAACCTTCGTATCAGGAGTTAGTAACCTGTGTCCGAGATAGCTCCTGCTGAATCAGCAGAAAGAGTTGGATGCAGAGTTTTGCCAAGGAAAGGTCAGGGCCTTTAAGCCGTTTTAATACCTTCGCCGTGAATACTTCGGGATGGACATATTTCGGCTGGGATCATCAGTAACGTTGTGACGTCGGTGGGGAATTCGCTACTTCTTGGAAAACCTCTCCGAACTCACTGTGTAAATCATTTGGAAGTTTGCATTGTTACTTCTAAGAACTGTTTTTGCATTATTGCTTTAACATCTGCTCGAGCTGCCGCAGAGCCATGATTTCCAGTTAAGTTAGTCGTTGGGTTACTTTTGGGCTTTTTTTGAGCAGTGTCTAATAAATGTTTCATTTGTTATGGAAAACCTGCCTCAATGCTATATTCATTGTTGAGGTGCCATAACACAAACCAAATACTTTGCCAAATGCTCTGATTTATAAAGGCCAGCATACCAAAAGATGTCATCACCACACTATCCACATGAGATTCCACTTCAGGAAACTATGCAAAATTCTTCCTAAATCATTCTGTTCTTCTACAGTCTTCAATGCACTACCATTTACCATGTATGTCCTGTTTTAATTAATCCTACCAAAATGTAGCACCTCACACTTATCAGCATTAAACTCCATCTGCCATTTTTCAACCCACTCTTCTAACTTGCCTAAAACTCTCTGCAAACTGAAAACCTACTTCATTATCCACAACGCCACATAAATAAGTATCACCTGTATACCTACTAATCCAATTTACCACCCCATCATCCAGATCATTAATGTATATGACAAACAACATTGGTCAGAGTACAGTTCCCTAAAGCATACCACTAGTCACCGGCCTCCAACCTGACAAACAGTTATCCACCACGACTCTCTGGCATCTCACATCTAGCCACTGTTGAATCCATTTTACTACTTCAATATTAATACCTAACGAATGAACCTTCCTAAATAACCTTCCGTGTGGAACTTGTCCATATAGACAACATCCACTGCTTTACCTTCATCAAATTTCCTAGTAACTGCAACAAAACATTCAATAAGATTTGTCAAACATGACCTTCCTTGCACAAATCCACGTTGGCTGTTCGTTTTCAGACCCTGTCTATCCAGATAATTATATATATAACATTTCTAAGAATACTTTCTATCTATTTACCCACGACTGACGTCAAACTTATAGGCCGTAATTGCAAGGATTACCCCAAGAAACCTTTTTAAACAATGGAACCACATGAGCAACACGCTATTACTCCGGTACCATCCCCGTTTCTATCGACATTTGAAATATTTCCCTCAGAGCACCTTCTATTTCTGCACAAACTTCTCTCAAAGTCCAAGGGAAAATCTTGTCATGACTGGAGCTTTATCCACTTTTATTTAATTTAAAATCGTCATAGTTTCCATAACCTCCCTACTTGTTTCCCATACATTACATAATTCAATTTCCTTCTACTTAGTGAATACCGAAGAAAATAAATTATTCAAGATGCCACCCCTCCATCCCTTTTGGCTCCACACATAGCTGTCCAGTCTGATTCTCTTTGTTTTCACCTTACTTGCCAAATAATGCTTATACCTTATTTTAGCTTTTTTAATTTCTTTTGTAAGTTTCGTTTTACATTCTTTATATTCCTCAAGCAGCTCATTTACTCCATGCTGCCTATATTTATTATAGATCTCCCTGTTTGTCGGTTTGATTCTTATTTTTTTTTCAAACCAAGTTTACAATATCCCGTGAGTACCAGGTGTCTCTCAAACCTGTAATCTTTTCATTCAACCCGAGAGGGACATAAAGATTATGTACCCTCAAATTTTCACCTTTAAATGACCTCCATTTCTCTATTTCATCATTCCCAGAAAACAATTTGTCCCAATCGGCTCCTTCTAAATCCATTCGCGCCTCAAAGTAAGTCCTTCTCCAATCAAAAAACTCAACCCTGGGTCCAGTCTCATCGTTCTCCATTATTCTTTTGAATCTGACGGCATTGTGATCACTGGACCCGAAGTGCTCTCCAACATATGCCACCGGCACCTGACATATCCCATTCCCGAACATGAGATCCAACACTGCCCCTTCTCGAGCTGGTACCTCTATGTATTGCTGCCAAACACTATCCAGCACACGTTTTACAAACTCCAAACTGCGCAGCCCTTTTACAGAATGGGCTTCCCAGTCTATGTGTGGAAGGTAAAATCTCCCACAATGACAGTCTTGTGCTTACTGCAAACATCTGCTATCTTCTTACAAATTTGCTCCTCCAGTCCTCGCTCCCCATTAGGTGGTATATAATACATCCCTATAAGTGTCACTACACCATTCCTATTCCTCAATTCCACCCAAATATTCTCCCTTGACGAGCTCTCTAATCGATCCTGCCAGAGCACCGCTGTAATATTTTCTCTGGCAAGCCATACAACACACCCCTCCTCCCTCTTGCCACTACGATTCGGTGATACATGAAGCAATGAAATCCTGGAATATTTAGCTGCCTATCACATCCTCTTTAAACCATGTTACACTAATAGCAAAACCATGATATTTGCGAGAATCAATACATGTTCTAAGCCCGTTCACCTTTCTTACAACCCTCTTAGCATTAAAATAAATCAATTTAAGAAATTCTCCTCCTCTTACTCTCTGCTTATCCTTAATGATGCAAACAACTTTACTATCTTATTTTTCTTCCCTCTCCTCTGCATCTTTGGGCTGAGCTCTCTCCCCTCTATCACCTGCCTATTCTCACTCACACGCTGTCTACAAGCTTTCTCTATTTGTGCCCTAGCCTCCTCTCTCCTAGTCTCTTCAGTTTGATTCCAACCTCACAAGCCATTCTAGTTTAATGTCTCCCTCGATGCCGTAGCAAGTCTCTCCGCCAGGATATTGGTCGCCCTACGGTTCAAGTGCAGCCCATCCTTTTAGCACAGGTCACATCTACCCGATATAAGGTCCCAATGATCCAGAAAGTTGAATCACTTCTTCATTTTCCAATCCCTCAGACACGCATTTATCCTCCACCCCATTCCATTCCTGCTCCCACTGCCGTGAGGGACGGGCAATAATCCCGAGATTACTAGCTTTGCGGTCCTTCTTTGCAATTTCGATCCTTGCACCTTATATACTCCTTTCAGGGCCTCTTCGCCTTTCCCAGCTATGTCATTGGTACCGATATGTAACACGACCTCTGGCTGCTCACTCTCAAACTTCAGGATATCTTGGACGCGATCAGAAAGATCCCGGACAATGGCACCAGAAAGGCAAACTACCATCCGGGTCTCCTGTTTGAGTCCACAGAATCGCCTGTCTGTCCCCCTCCCTATCGACTCCCCTATCAAAGAGCTGTACTTATTGTCAAGGGGCAGAGCCAGTGGGGTCCATCTCGTACCTGAACCATCTCCTTCCCTCTCCTAACCGTTACCCACTTGTCTGCCTCCCGTGGACCCGGAGTGACCACCTGCCTGTAACTGCTCTCTATCACCTCCTCACTCTCCCTGACCAGACCAAGGTCATCGAGCTGCAGATACAGTTCCCTAACATGGTCCCTTAGGAGCTGCAGCTCGGCCCATCTGGGGCAAATATGGACGTCTGCGAGGCTAGCAGACTCCATTAGCTCCCAATCCGACACCCTGCACAACAAGCTGCCTTCACACTCATAATTCCCCCTTTCCACAAATAACAGGAAAAAGTGCAACCTAAGCCTACCTTGCCTCGCCCGTTTCTGTCTAATCCCGTTCAGCCAAAGCCCTTAAGCCTTCTCTCTGTTCCCGGCTCACTCTGCTGCTCGCAGGACGACACTGCCCGCTATATAAGGCCTTGTTTATTTTAAATCTTCCCCGCTTCACTGCCAGAAGTCACACGCCTGCGCCGTACCGCCTCTCTTAACCACGATGAGAACCAAAACTCAAAATGGCTCCCACAGCTCTCCCGTTCTTATTTTCAGACTTCCTTCAGCAAATTCACCGTTTATTTTCAATCATCTGTGACTTATACAACCTGAGATGTGTTCATCTGAAGGTCGGATATATGTAAAATGCAAAAAGATTTTAAAAAAATGCCGCGAAAATGTGGACGTGGTGCTCATGCATTCAAAAATATGTTGACGGAGGTAAAGAATGTGATCCTGAATCGTTGGTATTTGTTTCCGGTGCCTCTTTCCCGATGGTGGTAATGAACAGGGAGCTTATCCCGGGGTGAGCGAGCTCATTGATGGAAGCTGCCTTCTCGATCTATCGCATCTTGCAGATGTCCCCGATGCTGGGGAAGGTTGTGCCCGTGATGGATCTGGTTGAGTCTACATCACTCTGCCCCCTCTGGCGACCTCGTGCGTTGCAGCCTCCACACCGGGCGGCGATGCAATAAGTCAGAACGCTCCCAGTGATCATTTGCTGGTCTTCAACGAAAGGCCAAATCTTCTCAAACGGCAGACAGCTCAGTACGAGGCCTTTAACTGTAGATCTTCCATGAAGGTATATTACAGGCAACACTTGGCAGTCTAAGGCCTGAAGGGATCGCGACAGCTAACCACACTCCGGGGAATGTCCGTGCCGAAACTCGGATGCCTGCCGCTCTTCGGTCGGGAACGTGACACGTTCGTGTTTGCGTGAATGTGTTGGACGAAGGATAGATCCACTGAGACGCTGACATCATTGCCGTGAACCTCCTTTCCACCCTCTCCAGTGTATTTACATCTGGCTGGATAATTTAAGAGGCCGAAGACAAGAAATGGATCTCCTGCGGTTGAGCACAGAGCACAGAGGATATATCCACCGAGACGCTGTCATCATTGCCGTGACCCTCCTTTCAACCCTCTCCAGTGGAATCACATCTGGCTCGATTATGAAAGAGGCCGAGAACTGCTCACGGGAATCCAAATAAGACCTCACAGTGCCTTAAAATTAAATCCTTGCTCTGGAAATGAAAACTGAAATTGTATTTGATTTCCACATCACCGACTCCTTAGCCTGTTGCTTGGCAAAGGTTTCAGTGCCCTCCCAGGTAGACCATCATAACCCTGCGAGGGTTCACCCACCTGAAGGATGAGTCTTAAATCGGCCATCCAGACAGAAGTCACAGAAAAGATGGGTGCGAGTACAGCCGATCAATGTGCTCCTCTCCAGCGTCTTGTTCAAGCGCAACGTGACTCCCCAACTCGTGTACTTACTCAGACTGCCCGTCTGCATCGTGTACTCCCTCCTTTACACCCTAACCGTTTAACGGCACTTATCCGTCCCCTAAAATCCTCTCAGTCTCCGTGACACCCACCATCCTCTGAACCATTCCCCGGTATGGTCACTCTATCCAGTCCTGTCCGTCTCCATGATCCCCTCGTTCTTCTACACTCAGCCAGTCTGTCTCAACGCCAGCGGATCCTGCAGCCCTCCGCGTCTTCCTTCAGCTCCTCAGACCCATGTCATCGTCAACCCTCCTTCTACAATCAGCCAGTCTGTCTCAACGCCAGCAGTCCCTGCATCCTTCCGCGTCTTCCTTCACCTCCTCCGACCCATGTCATCGTCAACCCTCCTCCTGTACTCAACCAGTCTCTCCCAACGCCAGCAGTACCTGCATCCTTCCGCGTCTTCCTTCACCTCCTCCGACCCATCTCATCGTCAACCCTCCTTCTACACTCAGCCAGTCTCTCTCTACGCCAGCAGTCCCTGCATCCCTCCGCGTCTTCCTTCACCTCCTCAGGCCCATGTCATCGTCAACCCTACTTCTACACTCAGCCAGTCTCTCTCTACGCCAGCAGTCCCTGCATCCCTCCGCGTCTTCCTTCACCTCCTCAGGCCCATGTCATCGTCAACCCTCCTTCTACACTCAGCCAGTCTCTCTCAACGCCAGCAGTCCCTGCATCCTTCCGCGTCTTCCTTCACCTCCTCAGACCCATGTCATCGTCAACCCTCCTTCTACACTCAGCCAGTTTCTCTCAACGCCAGCAGTCCCTGCATCCTTCTGCGTCTTCCTTCGCCTCCTCAGACCCATGTCATCGTCAACCCTCCTCCTGTATTCAGCCAGTCTCTCTCAACGCCAGCAGTACCTGCATCCTTCCGCGTTTTCCTTCACCTCCTCCGACCAATGTCATCGTCAAACCTCCTTCTACACTCAGCCAGTCTCTCTCAACGCCAGCAGTCCCTATATCCTTCCGCGTCCTCCTTCACCTCCTCCGACCCATGTCATCGTCAAACCTCCTTCTACACTCAGCCAGTCACTCTCAACGCCAGCAGTCCCTGCATCCTTCCTCGTCTTCCTTCACCTCCTCCGACCCATGTCATCGTCAACACACCTTCTACACTCAGCCAGTTTCTCTCAACGCCAGCAGTCCCTACATCCTTCCGCGTCTTCCTTCACCTCCTCAGGCCCATGTCATCGTCAACCCTCCTTCTACACTCAGCCAGTCTCTCCCAACGCCAGCAGTCCCTGCGGCCTTCTGCGTCTTCCTTCACCTCCTCCGACCCATCTCATCGTCAACCCTCCTTCTACACTCAGCCAGTCTCTCAACGCCAGCAGTCCCTGCGGCCTTCCGCGTCTTCCTTCACCTCCTCCGACCCATGTCATCGTTAACCCTCCTTCCCAGACAAACTTCCACTTTGCCGTCAGCCACATCTCCCAATTCAGCCCAACCAGTTTCCGCCACCGCCATCCACTTCTATAAACCCCGACTCTATCAACCTTCCGTCCCCTACATTCCTCGCCGTCGCCGTTATCTCCTTCCCCATCTCCTCCCCGAATGCCTGACACGCTCCATCCCCTTAGCTCTCCACGGTTCCATTATCCCTCTTTCTCCTCTACACCCCTGTTCATATTGAATTCTGGGGTGGAAGGAGGAGAGGTGATGTCTGGTGTTACACCGCCACGCCCCCTCCACCGGATATTGATCTCCCGGTTCTGAGCCTCAACACAGTTCTGTATGATCAGGCCGATCGTTTTGTTCGTTAACACCTCCTGCCAGCAACAGCTATCTCACCACCACGTCCATGCTCTCAATCCCAGCCCCTTCCAATTCCATATTCTTCCCTGCACATCATGTGAACACAAACCAACGCACATTCTCCGAGACAGGTTCGCGGAGTGCTGAGGGTTATAGAGAGGGATGGATCTCCTGTACCTGGGAGTTTTTAACAGGACCGTGGAGGGAGCTTTACTCTGTGTCTAACGCCGGGATCAAGTGGGGTGATGGGGTGTGGAAAGAGATTCACTCTGTATCTGACCCTGGCTTGTTTGATGGGAATGTATGGAGTGCGCTTCACTGCTTGTCTGACCCCAGGACTGTGTGATGGGACGGAGTGGAGGAAGATTAACTTTGGCTCTGAACCCAGGAGTGTGTGATAGGATGCTGTAGAGGGAGCTTCACTCTATGTCTCACCCTATGAATATGTGATGGGACGATGTGTCTGTCCCCGGGAGTGTGTAATGCGACAGTGTAGAGATTTTCACTCACTGTTTGAATGTGTGTGTGTGTGTGTGTGTGTGTGTGTGTGTGTGTGTGTGTGTGTGTGTGTGTGTGTGTTTGTGCGTGCGTGTGTGGTGGGGGGCGCGGGGTATAAGCCGGAGCAGAATGAAGTGGCGGGAAACCACAGA
>NW_026780881.1:0-22411 GCF_030144855.1 Hypanus sabinus
GCCAAAGGCTGCTCCCCCTAGACAGAAGCGAGCTCAGCGAGCCTGAGGCTTGCCGGGGGCGACGTAAGTTTCATAAAATGAAAGTGAAAGCACAAGAGCTTTCGTTAGAATGTACAAGACTGAAAGAAGATTTGTTAGAGGCATACAAAGTTAGATGTTCCTCGGTTGTCAAGCCGAGGAATGGTAGTGGAGACAAGCTCCCACTAGCTAAAAGTGCTCCTCAAGGCATGCACCTCAGTCTCTGACAACCAAGTCCAACTCCTGGCCTTCTCGTGTGGCTTAGTCTCTAAGCCCGGTGGAACAGTTTCTGCTGACAGGAGCAGAAGCGAAGGCGGGCGCCTTAAAACCAGTGCTTCGGGTGGATGGAGCTCGTCAGCCTGGGAAGGCAACTCATCTAAGAGAGGGAAAACTCTGATTTCAAACCTTGCGACCATACCCACTTATGGGAAAGGCTTCGGGAGTGAACCCTGAGGACAATCTGGAGCTGGAGTCCCTAAGGCAGTCCGACGTTGCCTTCAACCTCGTTCCGGCAACTCCTGCGTCGTCACTGGTGCTAAGCTGTATCAGCCCTTACCCTTACCCTTTCCCCTACCCTTCGACAGCATCGGTGGCGTGGAGAGACGAGACGTGTTGTTTGGGCAACTGCCGGTCTTCCATACTACCTTGCCTAGGCCTGCGCCCTGGAGAGGACTTTCCAGGTGCTGATCCATGGTCTTGCGAGACTAATGGATGCCTTCATCATACAAAATTATGAGGGGAAAATATAGGTTAAATGTAAATCAGCCTTTTCCACTGGGTTTCACTGGGATTATACCCGGACGGCATGGGTTAAGGGTGCAAGGGTGAGAAGTTTAAGGGGCACATGAAGGGAAACTTCTTTACTCAGATGCTCCTGAGAGTTTGGAACGAGTTGCCAGGACACATGTTGCATGAAAGCTTGATTTCCACGTTTAACAGAAGATTAGATTCAGATATGCAGGTCTATGGCCCCCTTGCAGGTCGTAAGGAGTAGGCAGCGTATATGGCTTCAGCATGGACTTGATGGGCCGATGGGCCTGTTTCTGTGCTGTACTCAATGTCACTGTGACTCTCCTTACGACTCTAGATTAGATGAGAATTAACAAGTACAGGTGCACAGCCTCGCAGAGCTCATGGCACCCCCTAACTGTATGGATTTCCTTCGGGTTTTCCAGTTTCGTCCCACAGTCCAAAGACGTACCAGTAGGTAGGTTAATTCGTCATTGTAAAGTTACCTGTGATTAAGTGACGGTTAAGTAAATAAATTATGCGCTACGAGGCCCGAAGTGCTGGAAGAGCCTGTTCACGCTGTATCTCTAAATGAAATATAATTAAATAACATCATAGATGCTATTTGTAAAGCTTGTCACTACCTACACTAGCTTTGCCACTTTGTTCATGTAGGGGGTGGAGAATCTGTGGAACCCTCTGCCTCGAACGCCTGTGGAGGCAATGCCATTGGGTGTATATAATTCAGAAATTTTTTGGTTCTTGATTAGTAATGGAGTCAAAGGTTACACTGAGAAGGCAGGAGAATGGACTGAGATGTATAATATATCAGCCATGATGGAATGGTGAAACAGACTCTATGGGACAAACGGCCCGATTCTGCTCCTATGTCTTATGGTCTCATGGTCGTCAAATGGAGTATATTCTGCCTGGAGTTCGGCAACGTGTTCTCCAAAAACATGTTCTGGGATCCCTGCTCTGTGTGAGTTTTTTTTATATAAGTGGCATGGATGAGGACATGGGTGGGTAGCGTAGTAAGTTTCCGAATGCATGTCATCTGATACACTTCGGAAAGTCGAACTTAACGGCAGGGTTTGATTTCAAGGACCACAAGGTATTCCTGCAGTTCTTTCAAACACTGATTAGGCCACCATTGAAATACTGCGTTCAGTTCTGGTATCCTCATTAAGAGACTGATGAGAAAGCTTTAGAGTGGGTGCAGAAGAGATTTGCCGAGATACAGCCTGGGTTAGAGAGCATGTCTGATTCCGTTCATCCAGCTAAAGCTTTTCTCCTTAAGCATGAGAGGCGTCGATGGAGTGGACAACAAAGGGCTCTATCACAGAGCGACAATGGCGAATGCTGCAGGACTTCCATTCAAAGCAACTACACGAGGATTAAATAGAGATGTCAAAGGTTTTGTGTTTTTTTATATACAAAGTGTATACCTGGAATTTACTTTCCGAGGGTGGTGTTGTGACTAACATATTGGAGAGATTAAATATACTTCCTTACGCACATAGAATAGATGAAATAATAGTAGAGGATTATGGCTGCGTCGGTATGAGGAGTGAAAGATTGGTCGTGCATTAGTTTTCTAGAGGGTGGTATAACATCGACCGTCAAAGACGGAGATCGACGACAGTGAGAAAATGAGTCAGTTATTATGTTATCTTCTTCGATTGAAGTGGGTAGAATAACAACTTTCATGGGAAAAATAAACGGAGGTCCTTATTCGAAAAACTGTTGACAATTCAAAATTTAAAATTATTAAAACTGACATCCTACCAGTATGGGCCATTGTGTATGAGATTCTTTATCGCTTTATTAATATGTTATCTGTCTACCTATCTGCAGTATCTATCTATCCTCTGATTTATTTGGCGGTTTATTTATTTGTTCATTCGTTCATTTATTTGCCAGATCAGCGAGGAGTAAGCCTTCCCGACCCTTCGAGCCGTCCACCCCACCAGACATCAGCGATTTAAGCCTAACCTGATCACGGGACAATTTACACTGCCCTATTAACCTACCCGGTACGACCTTGGACTGTGGGGGAAGACCGGATCAACAGGATAAGCCCGACGCCTTCCACGGGGAAATAAACTCCGAATCCGATGCCCGGAGTTGTAATACTGTCGGCTTACCGCTAGGCTGCAGTGTTTACAATGTCTAAGACTGTCTTAAACTGTCGAACCCCGAATTAAACCCCGAATTCGGGGAATTCGTCACGCTACCTCTGTTGTGATCAGAGTACACCATTTTTTAATTAATGAAGATGAACCTGAAGGTCCTGACTGTTATTTTTTGTTTTGTGCATGTTGCTATGTACATACGGAATAGTCATTTTATTAGATACACCTGTATGCCTGCCCGTTAATGCAAGTACCTAACCAACCAATCATATGGCAGCAGCTCAGTGGATAAAAGGATGCAGACCAGGTCAAGAGGTTCGATTGTTGTTCAGACTAAACATCAGAATGGGGAAGAAATGAGATGAACGTGACGTTGATCGTGGAATATTTGTTGTACAAAATCAGGGCTTAGCTAATGTATTCTGCCTACACAGCGTCTATTTTCCTCACATTTATTTGATATCTAAAAGTCTCTTAAAAGTCTGTAAGGTATCCACTCTATTTACTAACCGCTCTCTGTGAAAAAGTCTTGCCCCAGGAATGAAAGCCATTGCCGGTTTTCCAAACACGGTGAAGGCAAAAGAAAGGCAAGGGCAGGATTGAGCGGTAGATCAATTGGGAGCTTCTGGTGGTGCTATTCCACAAGCTTCCTCAAGCTGACTGCTCTGAAGACAAACCAATTGCCGGAATTGAGTCCTGGGAAGTGGCAGCTGCTCAGCGAGATGACCCGTGTATTGGTACCGTTTGGTCAGCGGACGAAAAAGGAGACATGGCCCCAGCGGAGAGTACGAAACACGTATGGCCCGGATTGTAGTTGAGGAACCAGTTCCTCTACCGGGTTTCGTCGCCTCTGGAGCAGCCTCGGCGTTCCCAGCTGGTTCTGCCTGAGAAGTATCAGAGGATAGTGTTGAAGTTGCATCATGATGATTCTGGCCATTTGGTGGTTGATAAGACCTGTGGATTACTCAGAGATCGGTTAACTGGCCCTGGCAATGATCGAGGAGTACTGCAAGTCGTGCATTCGATGTATAGGGAGGAAAATGCTGCCTATGAGAGCCAGTCGGTTGTCCCACTTGCAAAGTGCGAGGCCACTTGACCTAGTATTAATGGATTTCCTGTCAATGGACACAGATATCAGCAACACGGCGAATGCCTTGGTCATTACGGATCATTATATCAGATACGCACAGGTCTTGCCTACCGATTATCAGAGGGTCTCCAAAGTGGCTAAAGTGATATAGGAGAAGTATGCCATTTATTGTGGCCTTCCGAGGCGGATATATAACGATCAAGGACGAGATTTCGAAAGTAGGCACATACATGAGCTACTGAGCATGCTGGAGTCGTGAAGTCGATGACTATCCCTTATCCCCAGATGAGAGGTTTAATCGGTCCTTGCGAAAGATGCTGGGAACCCTGGAGATCAGCAAAAAGGGCAAGTACAGTCAACATATTGGACTCTGATTCTTATTGTGCGGTGTAGCTCCCTGATGATGGATGTCGCTTTCTACCTGTGTACTGGAGCTCCCTGATAACGGATGTTCCTTTCTACCTATGTGGAAGAGATCCATAAAGAAGAATGTTCCTTTCTACCTGTGTGGTGGAGATCCCTAATGATGGATGTTGCATTCTACATGTGTGGTGGTGGAGTGATAGATGCTGCTTTCTACCTGTGTGGTGGAGATCCCTAATGATGGATGTTACTTTCAACCTGTGTGGTGGAGATCCCTGATGATGGATGTTACTTTCAACCTGTGTGGTGGAGATCCCTGATGATGGATGTTGAATTCTACCTGTGTGGTGGAGATCCCTGATGATAGATGCTGCTTTCTACCTGTGTGGTGGAGATCCCTGATGATAGATGCTGCTTTCTACTTGTGTGGTGGAGATCCCTGATGATAGATGCTGCTTTCTACCTGTGTGGTGGAGATCCCTGATGATGGATGTTGAATTCTACATGTGTGGTGGAGATCCCTGATGATAGATGCTGCTTTCTACCTGTGTGGTGGAGATCCCTGATGATAGATGCTGCTTTCTACCTGTGTGGTGGAGATCCCTGATGATAGATGCTGCTTTCTACCTGTGTGCTGGAGCTTCCTAATGATGAATGCTGCATTCTACCTGTTTGGTGGAGATACCTGATGATGGATGCTGCTTTCTACCTGTGTGGAGGAGATCCCTGAAGAAGGATGTTGCTTTCTACCTGTGCGGTGGAGATCCCTGATGATAGATGCTGCTTTCTACCTGTGTGGTGGAGATCCCTGATGATAGATGCTGCTTTCTACCTGTGTGCTGGAGCTTCCTAATGATGAATGCTGCATTCTACCTGTTTGGTGGAGATACCTGATGATGGATGCTGCTTTCTACCTGTGTGGAGGAGATCCCTGAAGAAGGATGTTGCTTTCTACCTGTGCGGTGGAGATCCCTGATGATAGATGCTGCTTTCTACCTGTGTGGTGGAGATCCCTGATGATAGATGCTGCTTTCTACCTGTGTGGTGGCGCTTCCTAATGATGGATGCTGCATTCTACCTGTTTGGTGGAGATCCCTGATGATAGATGCTGCTTTCTACCTGTGTGGAAGAGATCCCTGAAGAAGGATGTTGCTTTCTACCTGTGTGGTGGAGATCCCTTGCAACACCTGTACGCGAGATGAAGCTACCGTGTACTAGCCATATTGTCTGATGTTTGGGCGCCACACGAGGTTGCTCATCTGTTACGTAACCAGTAACGGGTTAAAAAGGACCAGCAGAAATCGATACACCTGGAGTCTGAGTCTTCCGTTACAACATTATTTTATTAGTAACTACATAATAAAGTAATATAAACCCAGGAAAGGCAAACAGGTTAGCAGTGTATATGCATATAAAGTGAGTAAATAATGTTTCCAAGCTTGTCCCAGATCAGGTGATAAATGATAGAGTCTTGTGATAGTATAGGAGTGAAGTCAGTTCAGTTCCGGATATTGAATTTAGTAGACTGAAGAAAGAGAGAGATGTTGTGTTTTCCCAGTGCCGACGCCGTCGAATATTCCGCGGCGTCCTCCTGCTCCCGAAACTTATTAAAGTTACTGACTGTGAGCACACAAAAGAGAATGCCGTTTTTACGTGGTAAAGCTATCAACCCAGGCGAAGCTTGAACAAATCTATAGTTTTACACCAGTCACCCCTTTTGTCCATGCTGTGAGCAAAAACTCCACCTTTGTCGTGGGCACACAAACCTCAACCAGTGTCAGTGTCTTCCATATCTCTGGTGTGTCTGATTACAAAGCCAGATGGCCTTGTATATATTCCACAACAGCTGAACACCAGCTGTCCATCATATAGCTCTGCCTTGCTGCTTCCAAGGCAACTCATAGGCCTTTGTTGCTCTCTCTCTCTCCCTCTCTCTCTCTCCCTCTCTCTCTCTCTCTCTCTCTCTCTCTCTCTCTCTCTCTCTCTCTCTCTCTCTCTCTCTCTCTCTCTCTCTCTCTCTCTCTCTCTCTCTCTCTCTCTCTCTCTCTCTCTCTCTCTCTCTCTCTCTCTCTCTCTCTCTCTCTTTCTCTCTTTTTTTTAAAGGAACTGTCCATATTTAATAATCCTCCAGATCTCTGTTTTGTGACTGGCGAGGAAGGCCTACCACCGAAGACTTATCTGAGTATGTGTCTGATATGAGAAAGGAGCTGAAAAAAGACCTATGATTTAGCGGAGGTCGCGGTTGACAAGCAGAATCAAGGAAATATGAGGAGATATATCAAAAGGTTAGGTTCTCTCATCTCATGCCTGGAGACCGAATCCTCATAACGAATTTGAGACTAACAGGGAAGCATAAGTTAGCTGACCGCTGGGCGGTAATGCTTTATGTAGTCGAGAGTCAGATGCCCAACACTTTAGCTTTCCGCGTGTAACCAGAGGATGGGAATGGGTCTGTCAAGATTATACATCGGAATCACCTTCTATGAGGTGCGTGTTCACCCGGAGTGTGAGTTGGACCTTACAGCAAGTAAGAGGACTCTGAGGCAACGTGGAGGGGTGCTGAAGGTCCAGCAGCAGTAAGTATTAAACCGGTGCCCTCCTCTGAATGGGATACGGACGCGGAGGATGAGGAAATGGGGCTGCTGTCCATCTCCTTCCCCTTGAGGAAGAGATTCCCAACCTTTCTCACGCTGAAGCAGGTGACATAGGGGTGGTTCGATTAGCAGTGCTCAGGCAGGCTTACAGCTGGGCCATGAAGGGATTGAAGAGGAGCACAGCCAAGTGGCAGAGGGAACCGAGTTGCAGGAAGGTATGAGTGATATACCAGGGTAGGCCTCGCAATATATAGACCAGAAGTTTCCCAAGGAGAGTCTAAAACTGAAGAAGTTTTTTGATTAGATAAGGGGGTAATGAGGACATGACTATTTTGATACAGGAGAGTGTAATTTCGTGGTTCATATTTTTACTGTTATGCTGTATGTATTTCATTTTAGCAGGTCTGTGAAAGCAGCTTGATTTCATCTTGCTCTGTCTTCAGTTTACGTTTGAGTTATTATTGAAGGTAAGGGATGAGGAGAAATGTATGCCATCCAATTAGAATGGTCGAATTTAGGGGAGGTTTCTCTGGTGAGGGATACTAAGTTTGTGCTTGGGGCTTTTGTTTGAGACGAGGTGAAGAAGGAAGATGCCAGGAGGAGGAAACTGTGAGCTCCAATTCGTGCACATTAGTCTGTTTCATTAAAATGGGCCCTTTTCTCCTTTTTTGTTCTTTTCTTTACGAACCTTTTAATCAAATTAAGAGTCATAAAGATAATCGTTTAATCATGGGCGATGTACTCACTCTTATTACGTTGTGCTAATTTGTATCAGGGTAACGAATTACACAGCAGCCACACAAACAGCGGTTTAGGGTTGAAGCGCGCCTAAATATCTCCCGTGTTTCGCTGGGCCGGAGGATTTCTTCCCTAGACTGGCGCAGCCGTGGACACCATGGTGGTACATAGGCTATCCACAACACCACAAATCTTGATATCACCTGCATACGTACTAACCTACCCATCCGCGTTTTCATCCGGGTCATTTATGAACATCACAAATATTCTTGTAGAGTTACTGAAGAATCCGCTAATCACAGACCCCCAGCTACAATAGGTCACTTCGACTACTACCGTCTGTCTGCTCTAGGGAAACCAATTCTGAATCCAAACGTCAAACCCACCATCGATCCCATGTCTCTGAACTTTTCTGGACAAACCTCTCATGAGAAACCTTCTCAAACACCTTAATAAAATCCATTTAGACAACATCCAAGCTCCACCTTCATCGATCGCTATTGTCAACTCATCGAAAAGCTTACTCAATTTAGTAAGTCTTGTCACATACAAAACCATGCTGGCTGTCCATAATTAGGCTATTGTTTTGCAAATGTTCATAAATCCCAACCCTAAGAATTCCTTTGAATAACTGCCCAACCACTGACGTGAGACTCACTGGTCTATAGTTTCAGGTATATTCCCTGGTTCTTGTTTTGAATAATGGAACACTTTAGCTACTTGCCAGTCCTCCAATACTTCGCCTGTGATTAGAGAGGACACGAAAATAATGGTCAAGAACCTTGTAATCTCTTAAAGTACATCCCTCAATAACTTCGGGTGCATCGCGTCAGGGCCTGAGGACTTATCCACCTTGATGGTATTTAAGAGACCCAAGACTACGCCCACCTTTGTCAGCAATTCGCTACCGTATCAATACGCAGACCTTACCATATCGATCCATTTCGTCGTTCTCCTTGGTAAATACTAATGAAAAGTACAATTTAGGACATCACCCAAATTCACAGCATTCAAGCAAAGGGATCCTCCCCCTTCATCCTTGTGGTCCTAACGTTCTCCTAGTTCTACTCTTGGTCTTGATGTATACATAGAATACCTTGGGATTCTCAGTAATCGTACTCCCCAAGGCCTTTTCGTGATCCTTCCAGGCTTTCCCAATACCTTTCTTGAGTTCCTTTCTGTTTCCTAATAAGTCCTCCATGTTTCTGTGTTATTCAAGTTTCCTTAGCTTTACACGCGTTCCCTTTATCTTCTTGACTACATTCATCACCTTTGTCGACTAACCAAGGTTCTCTTACCTTGCCATCCTTGTCTTTCCTTCTGACTGGGACATACCTGTCCCGTACTGCCTGCCGCTGATCTTTAACCACCCTCTACATGTCAGATGTAGACCTGTCCAAAGCAGCTCATACCAAATAATCCTCCCTGGTTCCTGCCTACTGATCTTCTATTTTATGCCGCTCCAGTGTAAATCTCTCACGGAACGTCAGAGTTGTTCATAAAACTTAAGGAGTTCTGTCGCTGTTCCCTAGCTGTTCATACACTGAAAGGTGGATCACTTCACCATACCCATTAGCCAACTCCTGGACATCCGCTCCTCATGTTGGATAAAGAGGGATGATTTCTTTGCCGCAATGCGCTGGGTGTGGGTGAGGACCTAAATAAGTCTACTTATCGATTTTAAAAAATACCTCTGAATGCTCCTGACATATTCAGTCCTATCGATAACTCTTGCATACGAAAGTCCTATTTAAATAAAGGAAAATGAAGATCCCCGAAGGCAAAAATCCTATTGTTCTACATTTCCTTAATTTGTCTCCGTATATATTCCTCAATGTCTCAAAAACTGGTGATGTCTTGGGATATTGATGTATAACAGTCTCCAGAGTTTACAGTGTTCTGTGGGCCAAAACGCCTTTTTAATGAAAGAGGTCAGATTGGATAGAGGTGACAGGAAGGAGGCAATCATTATCCGTCCCACTGTGAATCTATGGCACGCCCCCCTACACTTTCCGGCAATCTGCCAACTACGGACAGGGACGCCCTACCTTCTGTTTGCTGGGAGGTGTCCCACCTGCAGGAGAATCTGCTCACTCTATCACGAAGTTTGCACACTCCGCAGATAATTATGACGGGATTCAAGACCGCATAGGAGAAAGAGTCATACAGGTAAGTGAAGTCAAACAATTCCTCCAGCATAACGGAGCAGAGCAAAGTCTGAGAAATAACGCAGAAGAGAAATATTATTCTTGCAAGAAGAATAAAAAGAAATGACAGATAAAGGCAAAACACCATAGCTATTATGCGCATGTAGTGGCTCTTTTGATGTTTAACCTTGGGAGTAAGTTTCAAAGAGGAACGACTGTTCCGCCAGAGCGCTGAGATTAGGCAAACACAGGACGTGGACATCCAGACGGTGGGGACCGCGTTTCCCAAGATTAGATTCATGTACATATCCAGTTCTTCGATTGCATCGCGATTTCCTGACTGGGAGAGGTTCATTGAGTCGATATCAAAGGAGCCGTTTTGATATTGGCAGGTTATGGCTACATTGGTAAGGTAACAGTCCAGAGTTCCGAGGGCGCAGCTGAGCAAAACTGTCGCGGTGACCCAAAGGCTAGCCTTCCTGCTGATGACTTGGGCTAGTTTATTGGCGAAGGGTCGATAGACACTGACCACTTTCACACAGTAGAAGAAGCAGAGCAAGGCACTAACCCAGAAGCTCAGGGAATGACAGAGTGTCAGGAAGGACTCGGCGACCTTTTTCTGGAGATCGCAGAAGATGTGAACGAAATCCACGGCCATCCGGATCACCGCAGCTGCGATGGTGACGATGTTGGCGAGGGCCAGACCACATACAATAATTTCGGCAGGAGGCGTACCGCTCTGACCCGATCCCGGAAGCATAGTGAGCAGGATGAAGACGTTGGCCATTATTCCGAACACCCCGAAGAATCCGACGGCCAGGGCCTCGATCAACCATTCCATTCTGCTGTCGGAAGGTGCGAAAGAGAATAAAATGTGTTAGAATCAGGTTTATTATCACTGGCTGTTCCGCGACAACAATACTTTTATATACATAATAATACAAATACTTTAAATTGTAATGAGACATATATTTTAAAAACTTAACTTTAGTCAGTATTGCTAAAAGATGACAAACATATTGGTGGAGACCATAACTCATAGGAGAATAAATAGGCCAATTAGCGCATAGAGTCTGCTCCGCCATTCTATCTGGGCTGAGCAAGGATCCCACTGAACCCCGTACACCTGTCTTCTCGCTATATGCTTTGATGCCCTGAAGATTCAGGAAACTATCAACTTCCGACTTAAATATACCCAAGGCCTTAGCCTCCACTGCTGTCTGTGGCAGAGCACCACACGGATTAAATACTTTCTGACTAAAGCAAATCATGTTTGTTCTAAAAGGTCGCCACTCAATTTTGAGACTGTGCCCCCGAGTTCTGGATAATCCCACTGGAGGAAGCATGAGAGCCATGAGAATACATGTTCATTCTATGCAAAACTCTGATAGCCGAGGGGACGAAGTCGTGTCTAAATTGTAGCGTGTGTGTCCTCAGTCTCTTGCACCTCCTCCCTGATGATAGGAATGAGGGGAGGACATGTCCTGGGTGATAGGTGATCTTAAATGATGGTTTCCGCCATCGCGAGGTATCGCCTTTGGACGATGTCATTTTAAAGATGCCAACACGTGGTAGAGGGGTTGCCTCAGTTATTGGGGTCTGGATCACAAGAACACATCTGTTGTCCCAACTGGAAGATGCCTATCCAACCCAGTCCCATCAGCCCGCGGTGAACACATACTCTACCCAATCTTATAATGTCATATTCACACACTCTGTAAAACCGCTTCGGGCAAAATCTGTCCAGGCTGAGCAAAATGTAGTTTACACTTATTGGCCAATTTATTAAGCACACCTGTACTCCTGCACGGTAATACGAAAATCGAATCAGCAAATCATGTGGCAGCAACACAATGCATAAAAGCAAGCTGAAAAAGTCAAGACGTGATCAGAGCAAATGTGATCTACGTGCCTTTGACCGTGGAACGATTGTTGGTGCCAGAAAGGGTGGTTTGAGTATCTCAGAAACTGTTCATCTCCTAGAGTTTTCACGCTTTACAGTCTGTAGAGTTTACAGAAAATGGTGCGAAAGGCAAAAAAAAAAAAATAATAAATCCAGGAAGCGGCAGTCCTATGGGTAAAAATGTCTTGTTAGTGAGATAGGTTAGAGGAAATAGGTCATACTGGTTCAACCTGACATAAAGGCTACAACAGTGGTGTGCAGAAGAGTATCTTTGAACACACAACACGTCGATCCTTGAAGTGGATGTGCTGCAGTAACAAAAGACTCCGAACGTACACTCACTGACTACTGTAATAAGTACAAGGGTTCCCCAAAAAAAGTCCGCTGATTGGATGTTCAAAATAATATAACTTTTCAAGGCATGACTCATACTGCTCGAAATGTTTGTGTTGAATATATGTCTGTACCTTACATATCAGAATCAGAATCAAAATCAGTTTTATTATCACCGGCATGTGACGTGAGATTTTTAAACTTAGCAGCAGCAGTTCAATGCAATACATAATCTAGCAGAGAGAAAAAAAAAATAATAATAATAATAATAATAATAAAATTAGAGATGGACACCCAGGAGCGTGAAGCTGCTCACTTTATCCACTTCTGATCCCTCTATGAGGATACTGCGTCAATTATTTCGTCTAATAGATCGATCCATCTATCTACCGCCATTGTGGCAAAAAAAATGTTGCCGTTGTGCTCTTATTGAACATTTTGCCTGAAGTATTAAAACTCTGGTCCCTAGATTTTGATTTCCCGACGCTAAAAACGACCGCTTTCACTATATACTGTATGCCCCTGCCGATTCAATGTAGTTCGATGCAGCTTTATGGACGCCCCTCCTATGCTAGGGCTTTATACCTTGAGGATGAGGACGGAGAAAGGTTTAAAACCATAAGAGCCATGGATGAGATAAATAGTAACATTCTTTTTTTAGCAGATAGAGCGTCCATCCCTGGGAGGATCAGCGTATCAGATCGTTTGCAAGTATTTGCCAAAGGCGCATGTGACTGATCGACAGCGCGTTGGGTCTATTGGCAGCCTTCCTTTTATTCTTCTTCTCACCGTTACGTTTCTCAATATTATTTCGAGTTTCCTCTTTACACCTCGTGACAGATAATTTCTTTATTCTATTTCCTTTCTCCACCACTGCGTCTTAAACTGTATCTCTGACTGTGTAATATGCACAAAATGCGGGGGAAATTCAGAAGGTAAGGCAGCATTTATGAAAAGGAATAAAGAGTCAACATTTAGGGCCGAGAGCCAACATCGCGGCTGGAAGGAAAGAGGGAAGAATCCAAATGGGAAAGTAGGTAGAAAGCAAGCTGGCACGTGATAGGTGAGTCCAGGTGAGGGAGAAGTGAGTTGGCGAGGGGAATAAGGTGAGAAGCTGGAAGGTGATAGTTGGAAAAGGTAAAGGGCTGAAGAAGAAGGAACTTGAAAGGAGACCAGAGTGGACCGAGGGGAAAATGGAAAGAGGAAACATAATGAGTAGGTGACTAGAAGAGAAGGGGTGATTGCGAGCCAGAATGAGGAGTGGGAAAAGAGACAACCGGGAGGGGCGATCAATTATACACAGTCAGAGAAATCGTTGATCGTACCATCAGGTGGGTGGCTTCTTATTCCATTCCACTGCATGCCACTCCTTTCCCTTCACATAGTTTCACCAATCACCTGCCATCTTGTACCCCTTTCCCTCCCCCAACTTCTGACATCTGCCCCTTCCTCTCCAGTCTCAATTAAGTGTCCCGCAACGTCAACTCGTTATTTCTTTCCATAAATGCACCATGACCTGCTGAGTTCTTTCACCATTTTATGCCGATCACTATGGATTTCAATCGTCTGTAGAACTTCTTGCGCTGTGGATATGCACTTGCTGCAAGAATAGCACAACCGTGTTGTGAGTTGGAGGCTCTTGTGCCTCAATGACCCAAAAGAGCTGGGCTTGCTTCAGTCTTGGTTTTATACTTTAGCTCTTGGTACGGACACCCATGCAAGGCAGGTCAAGGGGTGGAGGCTAGATGAGAGTGATGCACGATTCTCAAGCTTGGGTGGTTCAACTCAAGGCTAACAACCGACAGGTTGTGAAAGAACATTCTGAATATGTCGCTAACACCCTGCTCCCTCATTTAATAACAATATGCCTATTGCTCGCCTTTGTGCGTAACACAGCCTCGTAAACAAGATGAAGACAGGGAAGGTGATAAATTGTAGGAGGACCGTGGGCTATCAAATATCTGTCAAATAAATGGTGTCCTCGTTTTATTTCACCTGTCGGTTACTAACGTGTAAAGCAAATTATACCTATGTACTTTCAGGAAGTACTGGATCTAAGGATTTAATGAATCTATAATTTCGTAAATAAAGATTCACCATTCGGCCTTGGGATCTCAGTAAGCTTTCAATAATCTATCTTTGTTTCAAGGTTGAATAACAGCCTCTCTCTCTGTGGGAAGACAAGACAGGTTGTCGCTGGCATCTTAGTAGGATGCGATAAAGTTTGAAGAACTGATCTTCTTTTTTGAAGCTTTGGCTGATATAATTGATTTTCTGTGCGCATATATTAAAAATGCCATGACCATTGTTTTGAAAGACCTGGCGATCGCACTATTAGCAATCTATCCTCCCCAAATTCATGAGTGAAGATATCTCCAGTCACTTTGAAGTCTGGGTCCATTTTATCGGTGACCAACTTTAATTGAAATTCCTTAGCAAATTAATTTTCCTAACACTGGTAAAAAAAAAACTCTTACGAAAAGAGCAATGAAGAAGCCTTCTACATCAGTATGCAATAACAACCCGGGACTTGCAGACTGACAGAAAAACGAAGGAAAACATTGACACGATGAAGGAAACCGTGAACGCCGCCAGAGATGGAGGACTTTCACTGCTGCCCAAAAGGCCAGTGGCGTAGCTGGCAAAAGAAGAAAAAGGAAGACTATGTCCTGCCGACAACATCCTGTGGCTCTCTTCAGCCATTCTGAACTGGTCACCTTTAAATCAATCGTTAGCGTGACGCTATTGCAGATTTCGGAGTCGGTGTTCAATTTGGGTTCCGCTGCAAGGAGTTCGTACACTCTTCTGTGGACTGCAGGAGTTTCCTGCGGGTGCCTCAGTTTCCAAAAATATATCATATGTTAGGTAGATTGACCAGTGTAAATTGTCCTGTAATTCAATAAGTGGATTGCTCGTGGCTCAATTTGATGGGCCGGAAATAGATGTTCCACATAGTAACTCAGAATGACCCAAGGGGCTCGTGTCGTCAAATTATGCCCGTCTTTCATATTAACCCGTACTTCTTTGGAATGTGGGAGAAACCGGAGCACCCGGAGGAATCCACGCTGTCAGTAGAACATCTTACAGATCGTGGTGGGAATTGAACATGCATCGCTGGCATTGTGCAGCGTTACTGTGCCAATAGAAAACACATCGCAGAAAGTTTTATTGGTGAATAATACAGAATGAAAATTTGTTTAAGCTGCTAAAACTTTCATTAATATTGATCAGCATTTTTGCTCCCATTTCTGGCAACAATTTCTGCTCAATGGAAGTTGTTCTTCACCATAGCTCAGTTTTCTCATTGGATTAATATAAGCATTCCAGTATTTCATCATAACAAACCAGAACTTTAAACAGAGAAAATTAAAACTGAATGGTGTACCTCAGTACGTATATCCCCGACTGTAATTTTGGATTCCTTGCTTTGTGCAGTCAATGGTGAACTTGTTCTTCAGAGTCAGACAATATTATGCCACATCGGCATCATTTATACCATCGGTTTCCAGTGTATTCAATACAATTAGTAAGGAAATCTATAATTTGAATATAGCTGGTCAGGCTGTTTTGAACAGATTCAAATTACAATTGGAATTGACCCTTGCAAGATATTTACATTACTGATCCGTCGTGTTTACTGAACCTGGCATATTTCGTCATCCCTGCAATGTTGGTCGAGAGGCATTTGCCGCATAATAATTTCCAGATCAAATGTGCCAGAACAGGAAGGATTTGTGACCTTGTCACCTTAAATCAACCACTCACTTCACATCTGTGAAGACCATTACAGAAATTATCATCAGTTAGTAAATTGCAATTTCCCTTAGATATGAAAACTTACATTCATTAATGTAGTAAAATAAAATTAAACTTTGGTTTATTGTCATTCAACTCACTTTCAGGGACTCCTCATCTCACGTTTTAGATATTTGTTTATTATTATTATTATATCATTTATTTCTCTTTCGTTCTTTTTATATTTGCAATCTGTTGTCATTTTCACACTAGTTTCCGTCCTATTGGTGAGGTATTTTATTGCTTCTGTTATAGTTGTTGGATTTATTAAATGTGCCCGCAAGAAAATGAATCACGGGGTTCTATATGGTGACATACATGTACTTAAATAATAAGAATACTTTGAACTTTGAACAACGAAACTAACTTTCATTTCTCAGTGACTAAGGTGCAAACGGCTTGACATTTATCATACACAGCTCATAAAATAAAAGTAATACAATAATAGGGCAATGTTTACATGAAGTATACAAAGGACATTTGGGTGTCACGGTAGCGTATTGGTTAGCGTGGCGTTGCCTCAGCTCGGGGAGTTCAGAGTTCAATTCTGGCTCCGTCTGTAAGAAGTTCGTACTTTCTCTTCTGTGTCCGTGTGAGTTTCTTGCGGGTGCACCGGCTTCCCCCACAGTCCAACGACTTTCGGGTTGGTCATTGTAAACTGTTCTGTGATTAGGCTAATGTTGAATAGGTGGGTTTGAAGGGTGATGCGGCTCGTTGGGCCAGAAAGGGCTGGTGCTACATTTTGACAGGAATAATCCAAATAGGACATACATAGTAAATGTTAGGGCATTGAAGAAGGCAGTAGAACAGAATGGTCTAGGAATAATGGTGCATAGTTCCCTGAAGGTGGAACCTCATGTGGATAGGGTGGTGAAGAAAGATTTTGGTATGCTGCCTTTATACATCAGGTAGCACTGAGTACAGGAGTTGGGTTGTAATGTTAAAATTGTACAAGGCATTGGTAAGGCCGAATTTGGAGTATTGTGTACAGTTCTGGTCACCGAATTAGAGGAAAGATATCACCAAAATAGAGAGAGTGCAGAGACGATTTACTAGAATGTTATCTGGGTTTCAGCATCTGAGTTACAGGGAAAGGTATATCAAGTTAGAGCGTGGAAGATTGAAGGGGGACTTGATAGATGTATTTAAAATATTGAGGGGCATAGATCGAGTTGATGTGGATAGGCTTTTTCCATTGAGAGTAGGGGAGATTCAAACAAGAAGACATGATTTGACAGTTGGGGGGGGCAATAGTTTAAGGGTAACACGACGGGGAATTTATTTACTCACAGAGTGGTAGCTGTGTGGAATGAGCTTCCAGTAGAAGTGGTAGAGGCAGGATTGGTATTGTCATTTAAAGTAAAATTCGATAGGTATATGGATATGAAAGGAATGAAGGGTTATGGGCTGAGTGCGGGCCAGTGGAACCAGGTGCGTGTAAGCTTCGGCACGGACTAGAAGGGCCGAGATGGCCTGTTTCCGTGCTGTAATTGTTAAATGGTTATATGTTGTGTGATTTATCTCCGAATAAAAATAAACAACATTTAATTAAATTAATTAAATGAATTAATTAAAATTAATAACATGTTCATCTTTCAAGTTGTCCTCGGGTATAGCCATTCTATTGGTATGACCATTCCCTCCCAGGGGTGAGGTCTTTGGAGATTCTTTTGGCGTTTCTGGGTTTATACGGAATGGGGTTGCTAACCCCATGCCCAACTCTCCTCCTTTCACAACTGGCTTGAAACAGTCCTTGATGGAGTTAATTAAACTGCTCCACAACTCATGCCGTAAGCATTCGTTGCTTATTTATTTATTATTTTGTTTGTATATTTTATTTCTTTTTGTATTTGCTTAGCTTGTTTTTGGGTCACCTTTGGGACATTGGACGTTGGTTTGTCTTGTGTGGTGCTGATTTTTCATTAATTATATAGTGTTTCTTCGTATTGACTGTAAATGCCTGTAAGTAAATTATATTCCAGGTAAATGCAGTATATGGTGATATATATGTATTTTGATAATGATACTTACTTTGAATTCTGAAGCGGGCGGTATGCTTAAAACACAACACACGCGCGCGCGCGCGCGTGCACGCATACATACCGAATATATTTATTTACTCATTTATACAGAGCTAAAGAGAGGGAGAGAGAAAGAGAGCCAGGATAGAGAGAGGGAAATGTATAGATAGATAGATTACTATCATCTACAGTACAAGGCACTCATTTCCTCTGGGGAACAGGGCGGGCACCGTTCTTGAAAATCTCTCATTGGTCCCATAGAGATTATGTGCCCCTCCTTCAGTGACACCTGGCACCTGGGGCATGGACGTAACCCCAGAAGAGGATAAGTCAATCAGCTTGGGCAGAGCCCTCGAATGACCGGCGCCTAGACCCGTGAGTGGAAATGATTTTTCAGGCCCATCGATTCTGCTTTGCCATTTTGTTATGGCCGATTTATTTCCTTTTACATCCCTATTCTTCTATGTACTCTTCCCTATTCTTCTATATACTCTCCATAACTTTTGACGCCTTTGCTAATGGAAACTGCCCAACTCCACTTTAAATATGCCCAATGACTTGGCCTCCACAGCCATCTGTGGCAATGAAGTGCACAGGCGTCCTTCGATACAAGGGCCCTAAGCTCACTCACTATAGAAAACAACTTCTCTATATGCTGAATGTACTAAATCTTTACAGGCATTGACGAAAATGAAAGCTTCGAAGTGTAATAATGTCGCGCTATCCCGCTACACCACAAATGCGTCTCTATCCCTCCAAAGGTTGGTTAATCAGCTCCCGCAGAATAACGGCCGCATGTTACGTAACACCGACGTCAGGTTCAAAAGCCTTTCTTTTCCATTTCATTCCGAATCTTTGGAACCGAAGACTGAACAACGCGTCCACCCACTAACCCACACTGACACACTTCCATCCTTCAGCTCCAACTATCATCATCTCCATGCAGACTCACCTTCTGTGCAGACACGCCTTTGCCTGGCGAAACTTTATGGGCATACAATCAATCTGTGGTTAATAAGCTATCATGTGTATTTACAATTATTATGTTTTAATTATTGTGCTCCTGATCTTATTCAGTTGTTTTGCGCTAGGTCATAATTGAGCTAACAATTATTTCGTTCTCTTTTATACCTCTTTACTGGAACGATACTGAGTATTGCGGTGGATATACGTCTCTACCAACGGAAGTGCAAACTGCTCCTTGCTTCTGCTAGCCCGCAGGTCTCGGTTGTCCAAGGTGTAACACCTGATCAGGGCACGTGAAGCCCTGGGAGTAGGTGATGCATATCACAAGTCCTGGTTGTGCGGCCACAGACACCAGGCAGACGATCTCTGAAGAGTATTGACAATGGCTGGGGTCACCTGTCTTATCCAGAAGAAGACAATCGCAAATCACTTCTGTTGAAAAATTTGCCAAAAGCAATCATCGCCATAGATTACGTTCGCCTATGTCATGAGAGGTAACACATAATGATGATGATGTATTTTTATTTATTCTGTTTTTTTTATTATTGCTTTCCTTCTCTTATTTGTTTGCTTATGTGCTGGAGCGGATCGGGAGAAATAATTATTTCGTTCTCTTTACAACATTAAAATTCTTGGATCTTGAAGCCTCAATAACTAATGCATTGCTTCGGTAATCCTTAGACCGAATATTGTCTCTCCTGATGGTCAAATTCCCTTAAGGTGCATATTAGATTCCCTGGTTAGTCATTTCTGCAGATTAATCTATTTCCAATCAGTTCATCTGAAGTATTAACGGATGAGATTAATAATTTGCATGGGACGTGCTATTCAGGAAATGGGCGCATTCTGAATATTTGTTTGGACGTTGTTGTTAGAACATGTCCAGGTGTGTTTGAACCAGCTGGTGCTCCTCATAAATCTTGACACGGCTGAGGTATCCCGAATCAAATATAATCAAAAACCTCTGCCATTCTCTGGCTGAGACAGGGACGGAGAGCGCCGGGCTTATTGGACATCACACATAATAGTTCAGGTAACCTGAGGAATGATGTATCTCCGCCTGAAGCAACGACTGTTCGTCCGTTTCCAGAGATGCAGTCTAAACCTGTCGAGCTCCAACGTTTGGCTCTGAATTTTCAGCAAGTGCAGAATCTGTCGCGTTTGTAATTCTTCAGTTACTTCTCTTCAGATGTACGATAGAAATGACTGAAAATTCTGGGGGAAAATGTAAGGCCGATACATCGAAATATTCTTTATTTTGTCAAAAAGTAGACATACTGACAGTATTTTTGTATTGCAAAAATAGGCACGATGGCGTAGCAGCTAGCGGATTGTTTTACAGCGCCTGCGACATGTGTTCAATTCCCGCCGTTGTCTGTAAGGAGTTTGGTCGTCTTTCCCGTGTCCGCATGGGTTTCCTCCGGGTGCTCCAGTCTCGGCCAACAGTCCAAAGGTGGACGAGCTTGAGGGGTCACATGGGCGTAACGTTTTGCGGCATCGGCTTGTTGGGCCGGAAGGGCTTGCTAATGTGCTGTATCTCGAAAATAAATTATTGACGCTGATGCATCAATTGCGAGCATCTAGCATTCCCACATTCAAATATGAGACATCGAAATGTATGCGAAAGTGCGGGGGTGGTGGGAGGTGGTATTGATTTCAGTGAAATTGGTAGAGTTGTTGATAATGGAGGTGATGGATACGAGACAATTACAGACATGAGTGGTGGGGGATGCCCATCTAGATATTGATGAGTCCAAGTGAATTTATATTCATAGTGCGTCTACGTCACCATCTACTAAACTAAGATTCGTTATCTGGCAGGCATTTGCATTTTTTATTATTTTATTTAGAGGTACAGCATAATAACAGCCCCTTCCGGCTGAACGAACTCATGCCGCCTAGGGTTCAATACTAGGGTATTTGGCGGTCTTTGTAGGTCTACTGTAGGTCTTTGGAGTGTGGAAGGAAACCGGAGCTCCATGCAGTTACGAAGACAACGTAGATATCTACTCACAGACCACAGCGGAAATTCGACGTGAAGGATTCTGCTGCAACCATTTCGCAACCGTGCCGCCCAGAGTTCGTTCGTCGGATTCAACAATGACAGAAGACCTACGCGGCAGAGTTTTTAAAGTAGAAAAGCCGTTGTACTGGGGCAATTCCATTCTCTCCACCTCGAAAGTCTGGGTCCAAGCATCACAAGCTAGGGTCTTCATTGGTCGCAGTTGGTGACCATGGAGTCTTATCTGCTTTGTCATGCCTTACGCTCTCCACAAAGCGTTGCACAACCGCCTTCCTGTGCGTTGAGTATCACTGTTTATCTCATCCGGCCAGAAATGTAATAGAATGAAGACAAACAACAAACTGCACACAGTAAAGCAAAGACTGAAAAACAATGTGAAAAAAACAGACAAACTGTGCAACTGCATAATAGTAATAATAATTCACCAAAATCTTGCTTTAAAATACAAACTCATAAAAGAATTCATACCTTAGTCGAAATACAAGCCTAATCCAATTTTAGAGTTAAAATCCCACAAACGATATTATGATCCATTATTACAGATGGGACAATCCAAGGTCAACTCCTCTCTTTTGCTTCTGTCATTTCCTTTACTCCACGCTGATATGATATATCTGACTTTAGCTTCTCTTTCTCAAATTTCAGGGTGAATTCGATGATATTATGATCACTCTCCCCTAGGGGAGACACCCAGTCCAGAACAGCTGACTCCTAAGTGGATTTAACCATGACCTGCTCTAAAAAAAACATCCCATAGGAACTCTGGAAGTTCCCTTTTTTAGAATCCCACACCAACCTGATTTTCCTTACCTGCCGATATATTGAAATCCCTCGTGACTATTGTAACATTGACGATTTGGCATGTATTTTCTACCTCCAGTTGTAACTTGTAGACCACTTCCTTACTACTTTTAGAGGGTCTATATATAACTCCCATCAGCATCTTTTTACCCTTGCAGTTCCTTAGCTCTATCCACCTTGAGTCAACACCTTCCGACCCCAAGTGACCTCTTTCTAATGATTTATTTTCTCTTTTTTTACCAATGCAGCCACGCCGTCCTCTCTCCTTCCTGCCTGTCCTTTCGATACATTCGCAATAAGCTCGAATCAGGCGTCCGCTTGGATTATAACAGGACGCGGAGTGACCGAGCCAATCAGAATACACTTTACAAGAGGAAACACAAAATAGCAGGGTTAAATTACTAACACAACACCTAACTAATTCCGCTAAAAATCTTGGAGCACAACGGTATCCGGCTCCTCATACATGTTCGAAGAGCTCGAGCTGGTGACGCTAGCGGAAGATGGCAGTGAAGGCAGAGAAAGGCCGCATCAATGAAAAGCCCCGAGTCACCTTGCATTCCTTGGCACAGCTGCCTGACCCTAATCTGTCAAGGACTGTGTAGTGGCTTCAGAGAGTGTGCTACAACACCCTAATACTCAACTGTAATTAGAGGGGGAAATACGCACTGTTTTAAGAGGGCTCTTTGTTTGAAACCACCAAACAAACCACTTGGTTTGACCGCAATGGGAAACCCGAGTTGGAACTAATCTCC
>NW_026780882.1:0-22375 GCF_030144855.1 Hypanus sabinus
GTATTCTCCCCGTACCCCTGTGAGTCTGTATTCACCCCACCCCACTGTGAGTCTGTATTCCCCCCACCCCACTGAGAGTCTGTATTCTCCCCATACCCCTGTGAGTCTGTATTCCCCCTGTACCCCTGTCAGTCTGTATTCTCACCGTACCCCTGTGAGTCTGTATTCCCCCCACACCCCTGTGAGTCTGTATTCCCCCCGTACCCCTGTGAGTCTGTATTCACCCCAGACACCTGTGAGTCTGTATTCCCCCCAACACCCCTGTGCGTCTGTATTCCCCCCGTGCACCGGTGAGTCTGTATTCCCCTGACGCCACTGTGAGTCTGAATTCCCCCCGTACCCCTGTGAGCCTGTATTCTTCCCACACCACTGTGAGTCTCTATTCCGCCCCGTACCCCTGTGAGTCTGTATTCCCCCCGTCACCCTGTGAGTCTGTATTCCCCTGATGCCACTGTGAGTCTGAATTCCCCCCGTACCCCTGTGAGCCAGTATTCTTCCCACACCACTGTGAATCTCTATTACGCCCCGTACCACTGTGAGTCTGTATTCCCCCCGTCACCCTGTGAGTCTGTATTCCCCTGTACCCCTGTGAGTCTGTATACTCCCAACACCCCAGTGAGTCTGTATACCCCCATATTCCTGTGAGTCAGTATTCCCCTGCAGCCCAGTGAGTCTGTATTCCCCCCACACCCCTGTGTCTGTATTCACCACACACCCCTGTGTCTGTATTCCCCCCAAGCCCCTGTGAGTCTGTATTCCCCCCATACCCCTGTGAGTCTGTATTCCCCCCGTACCCCTGTGAGTCTGTAATCCCCCCGTACCGCTGTGAGTCTGTATTACCCCATACCCCTGTGAGTCTGTATTCCCCCCACACCCCTGTCAGTCTGTATTCTCACCGTACCCCTGTGAGTCTGTAACCCACCGTATCCCTGTGAGTCTGTATTCCCCCCACACCCCTGAGAGTCTGCATTCTCCCCGTACCCCAGTGAGTCTGTATTCCCCCCGTACCCCAGTGAGTCTGTATTCCCCCCGTACCCCTGTGAGTCCGTATCCCCCTTTACCCCTGTGAGTCAGTATTCCCCTGTACCCCTGTGAGTCTGTATTCCCCCTTAACCCTGTTAGTCTGTATTACCCCGTACCCCTGTGAGTCTGTATTCCCCCCATACCTCTGTGAGTATGTATTCCCCCGTACCCCTGTCAGTCTGTATTCTCCCCGTACCCCTGCGAATCTGTATTCCTCCTTACCCCTGCGAATCTGTATTCCCCCACACCACTGTGTCTGTATTCCCCCCATACCCCTGTCAGTCTGTATTCTCCCCGAACGCCCGAGATTCTGTATTCTCTCCGTACCCCTGTGAGTCTGTATTCCCCCCACAACCCTGAGAGTCTGTATTCAGCCCATACCCCTGTGAGTCTGTATTCTCCCCGTACCCCTGTGAGTCTGTATTCCCCCAACACCCCTGTGAGTCTGTATTCCCCCTACACCTGTGAGTCTGTATTCCCCCCGTACCCCTGTGAGTCTGAATTCCCCCATACCCCTGTGAGTCTGTATTCCCCCCACACCCCTGTGAGTCTGTATTCCCCCCTACACCTGTGAGTCTGTAACCCACCGTATCCCTGTGAGTCTGTATTCCCCCCACACCCCTGAGAGTCTGCATTCTCCCCGTACCCCAGTGAGTCTGTATTCCCCCCGTACCCCAGTGAGTCTGTATTCCCCCCGTACCCCAGTGAGTCTGTATTCTCCCCAAACACCTGTGAGTCTGTATTCCGCCCACACCCCTGTGAGTCTGTATTCCCCCCACAACCCTGTCAGTCTGTATTCCCCCCGTACCGCTGTGAGTCTGTATTCTCCCCAAACACCTGTGAGTCTGTATTCCCCCCGTACCGCTGAGAGTCTGTAATACACCTTACCCCTGTGAGTCTGTATTCCCCCCATATCCCTGTGAGTCTGTATCCCCCCTTACCCCTGTGAGTCTGTATTCTCCCCGTACCCCTGTGAGTCTGTATTCACCCCACCCCACTGTGAGTCTGTATTCCCCCCACCCCACTGAGAGTCTGTATTCTCCCCATACCCCTGTGAGTCTGTATTCCCCCTGTACCCCTGTCAGTCTGTATTCTCACCGTACCCCTGTGAGTCTGTATTCCCCCCACACCCCTGTGAGTCTGTATTCCCCCCGTACCCCTGTGAGTCTGTATTCACCCCAGACACCTGTGAGTCTGTATTCCCCCCAACACCCCTGTGCGTCTGTATTCCCCCCGTGCACCGGTGAGTCTGTATTCCCCTGACGCCACTGTGAGTCTGAATTCCCCCCGTACCCCTGTGAGCCTGTATTCTTCCCACACCACTGTGAGTCTCTATTCCGCCCCGTACCCCTGTGAGTCTGTATTCCCCCCGTCACCCTGTGAGTCTGTATTCCCCTGACGCCACTGTGAGTCTGAATTCCCCCCGTACCCCTGTGAGCCAGTATTCTTCCCACACCACTGTGAATCTCTATTACGCCCCGTACCACTGTGAGTCTGTATTCCCCCCGTCACCCTGTGAGTCTGTATTCCCCTGTACCCCTGTGAGTCTGTATACTCCCAACACCCCAGTGAGTCTGTATACCCCCATATTCCTGTGAGTCAGTATTCCCCTGCAGCCCAGTGAGTCTGTATTCCCCCCACACCCCTGTGAGTCTGTATTCACCACACACCCCTGTGTCTGTATTCCCCCCAAGCCCCTGTGAGTCTGTATTCCCCCCATACCCCTGTGAGTCTGTATTCCCCCCGTACCCCTGTGAGTCTGTAATCCCCCCGTACCGCTGTGAGTCTGTATTACCCCATACCCCTGTGAGTCTGTATTCCCCCCACACCCCTGTCAGTCTGTATTCTCACCGTACCCCTGTGAGTCTGTATTCCCCCCACACCCCTGTGAGTCTGTATTCCCCCCGTACCCCTGTGAGTCTGTATTCACCCCAGACACCTGTGAGTCTGTATTCCCCCCAACACCCCTGTGCGTCTGTATTCCCCCCGTGCACCGGTGAGTCTGTATTCCCCTGACGCCACTGTGAGTCTGAATTCCCCCCGTACCCCTGTGAGCCTGTGTTCTTCCCACACCACTGTGAATCTCTATTACGCCCCGTACCACTGTGAGTCTGTATTCCCCCCGTCACCCTGTGAGTCTGTATTCCCCTGTACCCCTGTGAGTCTGTATACTCCCAACACCCCAGTGAGTCTGTATACCCCCATATTCCTGTGAGTCAGTATTCCCCTGCAGCCCAGTGAGTCTGTATTCCCCCCACACCCCTGTGAGTCTGTATTCACCACACACCCCTGTGAGTCTGTATTCCCCCCGTACCCCTGTGAGTCTGTAATCCCCCCGTACCGCTGTGAGTCTGTATTACCCCATGCCCCTGTGAGTCTGTATTCCCCCCACACCCCTGTCAGTCTGTATTCCCCCCATACCCCTGTCAGTCTGTATTCTCCCCGTACCCCTGTGAGTCTCTATTCCCCCACACCACTGTGTCTGTATTCCCCCCATACACCTGTCAGTCTGTATTCTCCCTGTACCCCCGAGATTCTGTATTCTCTCCGTACCCCTGTGAGTCTGTATTCCCCCCACACCCATGAGAGTCTGTATTCAGCCCATAGCCCTGTGAGTCTGTATTCCCCCCATAACTCTGTGAGTCTGTATTCTCCCCATAACTCTGTGAGTCTGTATTCTCCCCGTACCCCTGTGAGTCTGTATTCCCCCAACACCCCTGTGAGTCTGTATTCCCCCCACACCCCTGAGAGTCTGTATTCCCCCCGTGCACCGGTGAGTCTGTATTCCCATGACGCCACTGTGAGTCTGAATTCCCCCCGTACCCCTGTGAGCCTGTATTCTTCCCACACCACTGTGAGTCTCTATTCCGCCCCGTACCCCTGTGAGTCTGTATTCCCCCCGTCACCCTGTGAGTCTGTATTCCCCTGACGCCACTGTGAGTCTGAATTCCCCCCGTACCCCTGTGAGCCAGTATTCTTCCCACACCACTGTGAATCTCTATTACGCCCCGTACCACTGTGAGTCTGTATTCCCCCCGTCACCCTGTGAGTCTGTATTCCCCTGTACCCCTGTGAGTCTGTATACTCCCAACACCCCAGTGAGTCTGTATACCCCCATATTCCTGTGAGTCAGTATTCCCCTGCAGCCCAGTGAGTCTGTATTCCCCCCACACCCCTGTGAGTCTGTATTCACCACACACCCCTGTGTCTGTATTCCCCCCAAGCCCCTGTGAGTCTGTATTCCCCCCATACCCCTGTGAGTCTGTATTCCCCCCGTACCCCTGTGAGTCTGTAAACCCCCCGTACCGCTGTGAGTCTGTATTACCCCATACCCCTGTGAGTCTGTATTCCCACCACACCCCTGTCAGTCTGTATTCTCACCGTACCCCTGTGAGTCTGTATTCCCCCCACACCCCTGTGAGTCTGTATTCCCCCCGTACCCCTGTGAGTCTGTATTCACCCCAGACACCTGTGAGTCTGTATTCCCCCCAACACCCCTGTGCGTCTGTATTCCCCCCGTGCACCGGTGAGTCTGTATTCCCCTGACGCCACTGTGAGTCTGAATTCCCCCCGTACCCCTGTGAGCCTGTATTCTTCCCACACCACTGTGAATCTCTATTACGCCCCGTACCACTGTGAGTCTGTATTCCCCCCGTCACCCTGTGAGTCTGTATTCCCCTGTACCCCTGTGAGTCTGTATACTCCCAACACCCCAGTGAGTCTGTATACCCCCATATTCCTGTGAGTCAGTATTCCCCTGCAGCCCAGTGAGTCTGTATTCCCCCCACACCCCTGTGAGTCTGTATTCACCACACACCCCTGTGAGTCTGTATTCCCCCCGTACCCCTGTGAGTCTGTAATCCCCCCGTACCGCTGTGAGTCTGTATTACCCCATGCCCCTGTGAGTCTGTATTCCCCCCACACCCCTGTCAGTCTGTATTCCCCCCATACCCCTGTCAGTCTGTATTCTCCCCGTACCCCTGTGAGTCTCTATTCCCCCACACCACTGTGTCTGTATTCCCCCCATACACCTGTCAGTCTGTATTCTCCCTGTACCCCCGAGATTCTGTATTCTCTCCGTACCCCTGTGAGTCTGTATTCCCCCCACACCCATGAGAGTCTGTATTCAGCCCATAGCCCTGTGAGTCTGTATTCCCCCCATAACTCTGTGAGTCTGTATTCTCCCCATAACTCTGTGAGTCTGTATTCTCCCCGTACCCCTGTGAGTCTGTATTCCCCCAACACCCCTGTGAGTCTGTATTCCCCCCACACCCCTGAGAGTCTGTATTCCCCCCGTGCACCGGTGAGTCTGTATTCCCATGACGCCACTGTGAGTCTGAATTCCCCCCGTACCCCTGTGAGCCTGTATTCTTCCCACACCACTGTGAGTCTCTATTCCGCCCCGTACCCCTGTGAGTCTGTATTCCCCCCGTCACCCTGTGAGTCTGTATTCCCCTGACGCCACTGTGAGTCTGAATTCCCCCCGTACCCCTGTGAGCCAGTATTCTTCCCACACCACTGTGAATCTCTATTACGCCCCGTACCACTGTGAGTCTGTATTCCCCCCGTCACCCTGTGAGTCTGTATTCCCCTGTACCCCTGTGAGTCTGTATACTCCCAACACCCCAGTGAGTCTGTATACCCCCATATTCCTGTGAGTCAGTATTCCCCTGCAGCCCAGTGAGTCTGTATTCCCCCCACACCCCTGTGAGTCTGTATTCACCACACACCCCTGTGTCTGTATTCCCCCCAAGCCCCTGTGAGTCTGTATTCCCCCCATACCCCTGTGAGTCTGTATTCCCCCCGTACCCCTGTGAGTCTGTAATCCCCCCGTACCGCTGTGAGTCTGTATTACCCCATACCCCTGTGAGTCTGTATTCCCCCCACACCCCTGTCAGTCTGTATTCTCACCGTACCCCTGTGAGTCTGTATTCCCCCCACACCCCTGTGAGTCTGTATTCCCCCCGTACCCCTGTGAGTCTGTATTCACCCCAGACACCTGTGAGTCTGTATTCCCCCCAACACCCCTGTGCGTCTGTATTCCCCCCGTGCACCGGTGAGTCTGTATTCCCCTGACGCCACTGTGAGTCTGAATTCCCCCCGTACCCCTGTGAGCCTGTATTCTTCCCACACCACTGTGAATCTCTATTACGCCCCGTACCACTGTGAGTCTGTATTCCCCCCGTCACCCTGTGAGTCTGTATTCCCCTGTACCCCTGTGAGTCTGTATACTCCCAACACCCCAGTGAGTCTGTATACCCCCATATTCCTGTGAGTCAGTATTCCCCTGCAGCCCAGTGAGTCTGTATTCCCCCCACACCCCTGTGAGTCTGTATTCACCACACACCCCTGTGAGTCTGTATTCCCCCCGTACCCCTGTGAGTCTGTAATCCCCCCGTACCGCTGTGAGTCTGTATTACCCCATGCCCCTGTGAGTCTGTATTCCCCCCACACCCCTGTCAGTCTGTATTCCCCCCATACCCCTGTCAGTCTGTATTCTCCCCGTACCCCTGTGAGTCTCTATTCCCCCACACCACTGTGTCTGTATTCCCCCCATACACCTGTCAGTCTGTATTCTCCCTGTACCCCCGAGATTCTGTATTCTCTCCGTACCCCTGTGAGTCTGTATTCCCCCCACACCCATGAGAGTCTGTATTCAGCCCATAGCCCTGTGAGTCTGTATTACCCCCATAACTCTGTGAGTCTGTATTCTCCCCATAACTCTGTGAGTCTGTATTCTCCCCGTACCCCTGTGAGTCTGTATTCCCCCCTACACCTGTGAGTCTGTATTCAGCCCATACCCCTGTGAGTCTGTATTCTCCCCGTACCCCTGTGAGTCTGTATTCCACCCTACACTTGTGAGTCTGTATTCAGCCCATACCCCTGTGAGTCTGTATTCCCCCCGTACCCCTGTGAGTCTGTATTCCCCCCGTACCCCTGTGAGACTGTATTCCCCCAACACCACTGTGTCTGTATTCCCCCCATACCCCTGAGAATTTGTATTCTCCCCGTACCCCTGTGAGTCTGTATTCCCCCTACACCTCTGTGAGTCTGTATTCCCCCCGTACCCCTGTGCGTCTATATTTCCCCCACACCCCTGTCAGTCTGTATTCCCCCCATACACCCGTCAGTCTGTATTCTCCCCGTACCCCTGTGAGTCTGTATTCCCCCACACTACTGTGTCTGTATTCCCCCCATACCCCTGTCAGTCTGTATTCTCCCCGTACCCCCGAGATTCTGTATTCTCTCCGTACCCCTGTGAGTCTGTATTCCCCACACACCCCTGAGAGTCTGTATTCAGCCCATACCACTGTGAGTCTGTATTCCCCCCATAACTCTGTGAGTCTGTATTCTCCCCACACCCCTGTGAGTCTGTATTCCCCCCACACCCCAGTGAGTCTGTATTCCACCCTACACCTGTGAGTCTGTATTCCCCCAACACCCCTGTGAGTCTGTATTCCACCCGTACCCCTGTGAGTCTGTATTCACCCCAGACACCTGTGAGTCTGTATTCCCCCAACACCCCTGTGAGTCTGTATTCCACCCGTACCCCTGTGAGTCTGTATTCACCCCAGACACCAGTGAGTCTGTATTCCCCCCACACCCCAGTGAGTCTGTATTCCACCCTACACCTGTGAGTCTGTATTCCCCCAACACCCCTGTGAGTCTGTATTCCCCCCGTACCCCTGTGAGTCTGTATTCCCCCCGTACCCCTGTGAGTCTGTATTTCCCCCATACCCCTGTGAGTATGTATTCCCCCCGTACCCCTGTGAGTCTGTATTCCCCCCGTACCCCTGTGAGTCTGTATTCCCCCCGTACCCCTGTGAGACTGTATTCCCCCATCACCCCTGTGATTGCACAGGTGCCGGTGGTGGTGATTACACAGGTGCCGGTGGTGGTGATTGCACAGGAGCCGGTGGTGGTGATTGCACAGGAGCCGGTGGTGGTGATTGCACAGGAGCCGGTGGTGGTGATTGCACAGATGCCGGTGGTGGTGATTGCACAGGAGCCGGTGGTGGTGATTGCACAGGAGCCGGTGGTGGTGATTGCACAGGAGCCGGTGGTGGTGATTGCACCTGTGAGTCTGTATTCCCTCAACTCCCCTGTGAGTCTGTATTCCCCCACACCACTGTGTCTGTATTCCCCACCGTACCCCTGTGAGTCTGTATTTCCCCCACACCACTGTGAGTCTGTATTCTCACCGTACCCCTGTGAGTCTGTATTCCCCCTGAACCCCTGTCAGTCTGTATTCCCCCTGTACCCCTGTCAGTCTGTATTCCCCCCGTACCCCTGTGAGTCTGTATTCCCCCCGTACCCCTGTGAGACTGTATTCCCCCCACACCCGTGTCTGTATTCCCCCATACCCCTGAGAGTCTGTATTCCCCCAACAGCCCTGTGAGTCTGTATTCCCCCATACCCCTGTGAGTCTGTATCCCCCCTTACCCCTGTGAGTCTGTATTCACCCCACCCCACTGTGAGTCTGTATTCCCCCCACCCCACTGAGAGTCTGTATTCTCCCCATACCCCTGGGAGTCTGTATTCTCCCCACACCCCTGTGAGTCTGTATTCCCCCTGTACCCCTGTCAGTCTGTATTCCCCCCGTACCCCTGTGAGTCTGTATTCACCCCAGACACCTGTGAGTCTGTATTCCCCCCAACACCCCTGTGCGTCTGTATTCCCCCCGTGCACCGGTGAGTCTGTATTCCCCTGACGCCACTGTGAGTCTGAATTCCCCCCGTACCCCTGTGAGCCTGTATTCTTCCCACACCACTGTGAGTCTCTATTCCGCCTCGTACCCCTGTGAGTCTGTATTCCCCCCGTCACCCTGTGAGTCTGTATTCCCCTGTACCCCTGTGAGTCTGTATACTCCCAACACCCCAATGAGTCTGTATACCCCCATATTCCTGTGAGTCAGTATTCCCCTGCAGCCCAGTGAGTCTGTATTCCCCCCACACCCCTGTGAGTCTGTATTCACCACACACCCCTGTGTCTGTATTCCCCCCAAGCCCCTGTGAGTCTGTATTCCCCCCATACCCCTGTGAGTCTGTATTCCCCCCGTACCCCTGTGAGTCTGTAATCCCCCCGTACCGCTGTGAGTCTGTATTACCCCATACCCCTGTGAGTCTGTATTCCCCCCACACCCCTGTCAGTCTGTATTCCCCCCATACCCCTGTCAGTCTGTATTCTCCCCGTACCCCTGTGAGTCTGTATTCCCCCACACCACTGTGTCTGTATTCCCCCCATACCCCTGTCAGTCTGTATTCTCCCCGTACCCCCGAGATTCTGTATTCTCTCCGTACCCCTGTGAGTCTGTATTCCCCCCACACCCATGAGAGTCTGTATTCAGCCCATACCCCTGTGAGTCTGTATTCCCCCCATAACTCTGTGAGTCTGTATTCTCCCCGTACCCCTGTGAGTCTGTATTCCCCCCTACACCTGTGAGTCTGTATTCAGCCCATACCCCTGTGAGTCTGTATTCTCCCCGTACCCCTGTGAGTCTGTATTCCCCCCTACACCTGTGAGTCTGTATTCAGCCCATACCCCTGTGAGTCTGTATTCTCCCCGTACCCCTGTGAGTCTGTATTCTCCCCGTACCCCTGTGAGTCTGTATTCCACCCTACACTTGTGAGTCTGTATTCAGCCCATACCCCTGTGAGTCTGTATTCCCCCCGTACCCCTGTGAGTCTGTATTCCCCCCGTACCCCTGTGAGACTGTATTCCCCCAACACCACTGTGTCTGTATTCCCCCCATACCCCTGAGAATTTGTATTCTCCCCGTACCCCTGTGAGTCTGTATTCCCCCTACACCTCTGTGAGTCTGTATTCCCCCCGTACCCCTGTGCGTCTATATTTCCCCCACACCCCTGTCAGTCTGTATTCCCCCCATACCCCTGTCAGTCTGTATTCTCCCCGTACCCCTGTGAGTCTGTATTCCCCCACACTACTGTGTCTGTATTCCCCCCATACCCCTGTCAGTCTGTATTCTCCCCGTACCCCCGAGATTCTGTATTCTCTCCGTACCCCTGTGAGTCTGTATTCCCCTCACACCCCTGAGAGTCTGTATTCAGCCCATACCACTGTGAGTCTGTATTCCCCCCATAACTCTGTGAGTCTGTATTCTCCCCACACCCCTGTGAGTCTGTATTCCCCCAACACCCTTGTGAGTCTGTATTCCACCCACACCCCTGTGAGTCTGTATTCCCCCAACACCCCTGTGAGTCTGTATTCTCCCCGTAACCCTGTGAGTCTGTATTCCCCCCGTACCCCTGTGAGACTGTATTCCCCCATCACCCCTGTGATTGCACAGGAGCCGGTGGTGGTGATTGCACAGGAGCCGGTGGTGGTGATTGCACAGGTGCCGGTGGTGGTGATTGCACAGGAGCCGGTGGTGGTGATTGCACAGGAGCCGGTGGTGGTGATTGCACAGGAGCCGGTGGTGGTGATTGCACCTGTGAGTCTGTATTCCCTCAACTCCCCTGTGAGTCTGTATTCCCCCCGTACCCCTGTGAGTCTGTATTCCCCCAACACCCCTGTGAGTCTGTATTCCACCCTACACCTGTGAGTCTGTATTCCCCCCGTACCCCTGTGAGTCTGAATTCCCCCTTAACCCTGTTAGTCTATATTCCCCCCGTACCCCTGTGAGTCTGAATTCCCCCATACCCCTGTGAGTCTGTATTCACCCGTAACCTGTGGGTTTGTATTCCCCCATACCACTGTGAGTCTGTATTCCCCCCGTACCCCTGTGCGTCTGTATTTCCCCCACACCACTGTGAGTCTGTATTCACCCCACACCCCTGTGAGTCTGTATTCCCCCATACCCCTGTGAGTCTGTATTCCCCCTGTACCCCTGTGAGTCTGTATTCCCCCCACACCCCTGTGTCTGTATTCCCCCATACCCCTGAGAGTCTGTATTCCCCCAACAGCGCTGTGAGTCTGTATTCCCCCATACCCCTGTGAGTCTGTATTCCCCCTGTACCCTTGTGAGTCTGAATTCCCCCATACCCCTGTGAGTCTGTATTGCCCCCACTCCCCTGTGAGTCTGTATACCCCCGTACCGCTGTGAGTCTGTATTACCCCATACCCTTGTGAGTCTGTATTCTCCCCGTACCCCTGTGAGTCTTTATTCCCCCCGTACCCCTGTGAGTCTGTATTCCCTTCGAACCCCTGTGTCTGTATTCCCCCTTAACCCTGTTAGTCTGTATTCCCCCCATACCCCTGTGAGTCGGTATTCCCCTCGTGCCCCTGTGAGTCTGTATTCCCCTTTAACCCTGTGAGTCTCTATTCCCCCCATACCCCTGTGGGTCTGGATTCTCCCCATACCCCTGTGGGTCTGTATTCCCCCCCACACATCTGTGAGTCTGTATTCCCCCCATACCCCTGTGGGTCTATATTCCCCCTGTACCCCTGTGAGTCTGTATTCTCCCCATACCACAGTGAGTCTGTATTCCACCCATACCCCAGTGAGTCTGTATTCCACCAGTACCCCTGTGAGTCTGTATTCCCCCCATACCCCTGTGGGTCTGGATTCTCCCTGTACCCCTGTGAGTCTGTATTCCCCCCATACCCCTGTGGGTCTGGATTCTCCCCGTACCCCTGTGAGTCTGTATTCCCCCCATACCCCTGTGGGTCTGGATTCTCCCCGTACACCTGTGGGTCTGAATTCCCCCTTAACCCTGTTAGTCTATATTCCCCCGATACCCCTGTGAGTCTGAATTCCCCCATACCCCTGTGAGTCTGTATTCACCCGTAACCTGTGGGTTTGTATTCCCCCATACCACTGTGAGTCTGTATTCCCCCCGTACCCCTGTGCGTCTGTATTTCCCCCACACCACTGTGAGTCTGTATTCACCCCACACCCCTGTGAGTCTGTATTCCCCCATACCCCTGTGAGTATGTATTCCCCCCGTACCCCTGTGAGTCTGTATTCCCCCCGTACCCCTGTGAGTCTGTATTCCCCTCACACCCCTGAGAGTCTGTATTCAGCCCATACCACTGTGAGTCTGTATTCCCCCCATAACTCTGTGAGTCTGTATTCTCCCCACACCCCTGTGAGTCTGTATTCCCCCAACACCCTTGTGAGTCTGTATTCCACCCACACCCCTGTGAGTCTGTATTCCCCCAACACCCCTGTGAGTCTGTATTCTCCCCGTAACCCTGTGAGTCTGTATTCCCCCCGTACCCCTGTGAGACTGTATTCCCCCATCACCCCTGTGATTGCACAGGAGCCGGTGGTGGTGATTGCACAGGAGCCGGTGGTGGTGATTGCACAGGTGCCGGTGGTGGTGATTGCACAGGAGCCGGTGGTGGTGATTGCACAGGAGCCGGTGGTGGTGATTGCACAGGAGCTGGTGGTGGTGATTGCACCTGTGAGTCTGTATTCCCTCAACTCCCCTGTGAGTCTGTATTCCCCCCGTACCCCTGTGAGTCTGTATTCCCCCAACACCCCTGTGATTCTGTATTCCACCCTACACCTGTGAGTCTGTATTCCCCCCGTACCCCTGTGAGTCTGAATTCCCCCTTAACCCTGTTAGTCTATATTCCCCCCGTACCCCTGTGAGTCTGAATTCCCCCATACCCCTGTGAGTCTGTATTCACCCGTAACCTGTGGGTTTGTATTCCCCCATACCACTGTGAGTCTGTATTCCCCCCGTACCCCTGTGCGTCTGTATTTCCCCCACACCACTGTGAGTCTGTATTCACCCCACACCCCTGTGAGTCTGTATTCCCCCATACCCCTGTGAGTATGTATTCCCCCCGTACCCCTGTGAGTCTGTATTCCCCCCGTACCCCTGTGAGTCTGTATTCCCCCCACACCCCTGTGTCTGTATTCCCCCATACCCCTGAGAGTCTGTATTCCCCCAACAGCGCTGTGAGTCTGTATTCCCCCATACCCCTGTGAGTCTGTATTCCCCCTGTACCCTTGTGAGTCTGAATTCCCCCATACCCCTGTGAGTCTGTATTGCCCCCACTCCCCTGTGAGTCTGTATACCCCCGTACCGCTGTGAGTCTGTATTACCCCATACCCTTGTGAGTCTGTAATCTCCCCGTACCCCTGTGAGTCTTTATTCCCCCCGTACCCCTGTGAGTCTGTATTCCCTTCGAACCCCTGTGTCTGTATTCCCCCTTAACCCTGTTGGTCTGTATTCCCCCCATACCCCTGTGAGTCGGTATTCCCCTCGTGCCCCTGTGAGTCTGTATTCCCCTTTAACCCTGTGAGTCTCTATTCCCCCCATACCCCTGTGGGTCTGGATTCTCCCCATACCCCTGTGGGTCTGTATTCCCCCCCACACATCTGTGAGTCTGTATTCCCCCCATACCCCTGTGGGTCTATATTCCCCCTGTACCCCTGTGAGTCTGTATTCTCCCCATACCACAGTGAGTCTGTATTCCACCCATACCCCAGTGAGTCTGTATTCCACCAGTACCCCTGTGAGTCTGTATTCCCCCCATACCCCTGTGGGTCTGGATTCTCCCCGTACCCCTGTGAGTCTGTATTCCCCCCATACCCCTGTGGGTCTGGATTCTCCCCGTACCCCTGTGAGTCTGTATTCCCCCCATACCCCTGTGGGTCTGGATTCTCCCCGTACACCTGTGGGTCTGAATTCCCCCTTAACCCTGTTAGTCTATATTCCCCCCGTACCCCTGTGAGTCTGAATTCCCCCATACCCCTGTGAGTCTGTATTCACCCGTAACCTGTGGGTTTGTATTCCCCCATACCACTGTGAGTCTGTATTCCCCCCGTACCCCTGTGCGTCTGTATTTCCCCCACACCACTGTGAGTCTGTATTCACCCCACACCCCTGTGAGTCTGTATTCCCCCATACCCCTGTGAGTATGTATTCCCCCCGTACCCCTGTGAGTCTGTATTCCCCCCGTACCCCTGTGAGTCTGTATTCCCCCCACACCCCTGTGTCTGTATTCCCCCATACCCCTGAGAGTCTGTATTCCCCCAACAGCGCTGTGTCTGTATTCCCCCATACCCCTGTGAGTCTGTATTCCCCCTGTACCCTTGTGAGTCTGAATTCCCCCATACCCCTGTGAGTCTGTATTGCCCCCACTCCCCTGTGAGTCTGTATACCCCCGTACCGCTGTGAGTCTGTATTACCCCATACCCTTGTGAGTCTGTATTCTCCCCGTACCCCTGTGAGTCTTTATTCCCCCCGTACCCCTGTGAGTCTGTATTCCCTTCGAACCCCTGTGTCTGTATTCCCCCTTAACCCTGTTAGTCTGTATTCCCCCCATACCCCTGTGAGTCGGTATTCCCCTCGTGCCCCTGTGAGTCTGTATTCCCCTTTAACCCTGTGAGTCTCTATTCCCCCCATACCCCTGTGGGTCTGGATTCTCCCCATACCCCTGTGGGTCTGTATTCCCCCCCACACATCTGTGAGTCTGTATTCCCCCCATACCCCTGTGGGTCTATATTCCCCCTGTACCCCTGTGAGTCTGTATTCTCCCCATACCACAGAGAGTCTGTATTCCACCCATACCCCAGTGAGTCTGTATTCCACCAGTACCCCTGTGAGTCTGTATTCCCCCCATACCCCTGTGGGTCTGGATTCTCCCCGTACCCCTGTGAGTCTGTATTCCCCCCATACCCCTGTGGGTCTGGATTCTCCCCGTACCCCTGTGAGTCTGTATTCCCCCCATACCCCTGTGGGTCTGGATTCTCCCCGTACACCTGTGGGTCTGTATTCCCCCCCCCACACCCCTGTGAGTCTGTATTCCCCCCCATACCCCAGTGAGTCTGTAATCCCCCGGTACCCCTGTCAGTCTGTATTCCCCCCGTACCCCTGTGAGTCTGTATACTCCCAACACCCCTGTGAGTCTGTATTCCCCTCGTACCCCTGTGAGTCTGTATACTCCCAACACCCCTGTGAGTCTGTATTCCCCTCGTACCCCTGTGAGTCTGTATTCCCCCTTAACCCTGTTAGTCTGTATTCCCCCCATACTCCTGTGAGTCTGTATTCCCCCCACACCCCTGTGAGTCTGTATTCAGCCCATACCCCTGTGAGTCTGTATTCTCCCCACACTCCTGTGAGTCTGCATTCAACCCGTACCCGTGAGTCTGTATTCACCCCAGACACCTGTGAGTCTGTATTCCCCTCGTACCCCTGTGAGTCTGTATTCCCCCTTAACCCTGTTAGTCTGTATTCCCCCTGTACCCCTGTCAGTCTGTATACTCACCGTACCCCTGTGAGTCTGCATTCTCCCCATAGCCCTGTGAGTCTGTATTCCCCCCACACCCCTGTGAGTCTGCATTCAACCCGTACCCGTGAGTCTGTATTCACCCCAGACACCTGTGAGTCTGTATTCCCCCCAACACCCATGTGCGTCTGTATTCCCCCCGTGCACCGGTGAGTCTGTATTCCCCTGACGCCACTGTGAGTCTGAATTCCCCCCGTACCCCTGTGAGCCAGTATTCTTCCCACACCACTGTGAGTCTCTATTCCACCCCGTACCCCTGTGAGTCTGTATTCCCCCCGTCACCCTGTGAGTCTGTATTCCCCTGTACCCCTGTGAGTCTGTATACGCACAACACCCCAGCGAGTCTGTATACCCCCATACCCCTGTGAGTCAGTATTCCCCTGTAGCCCAGTGAGTCAGAATTCCCCCCACACCCCTGTGAGTCTGTATTCACCACACACCCCTGTGAGTCTGTATTTCCCCCCATACCCCTGTGGGTCTGTATTCCCCCCGTACCCCTGTGAGTCTGTATTCCCCCCATACCCCTGTGAGTCTGTATTCCCCCCGTACCCCTGTGAGTCTGTATTCCCCCCACAGCCCTGTCAGTCTGTATTCCCCCCATACCCCTGTCAGTCTGTATTCTCCCCGTACCCCTGCGAATCTGTATTCCCCCACACCACTGTGTCTGTATTCCCCCCATACCCCTGTCAGTCTGTATTCTCCCCGTACCCCCGAGATTCTGTATTCTCTCCGTACCCCTGTGAGTCTGTATTCCCCCCACAACCCTGTGAGTCTGTATTCAGCCCATACCCCTGTGAGTCTGTATTCTCCCCGTACCCCTGTGAGTCTGTATTCCCCCAACACCCCTGTGAGTCTGTATTCCCCCCTACACCTGTGAGTCTGTATACCCCCGTACCGCTGTGAGTCTGTATTACTCCATACCCTTGTGAGTCTGTATTCCCCCTGTACCCCTGTGCGTCTGGATTGCCCCCACACCCCTGTGAGTCTTTATTCCCCCCGTACCCCTGTGAGTCTGTATTCCCCTCGAACCCCTGTGTCTGTATTCCCCCTTAACCCTGTTAGTCTGTATTCCCCCCATACCCCTGTGAGTAGGTATTCCCCTCGTACCCCTGTGAGTCTGTATTCCCCTCGAACCCCTGTGTCTGTATTCCCCCTTAACCCTGTTAGTCTATATTCCCCCCATAGCCCTGTGAGTCGGTATTCCCCTCGTACCCCTGTGAGTCTGTATTCCCCTTTAACCCTGTGAGTCTCTATTCCCCCCATACCTCTGTGGGTCTGGATTCTCCCCATACCCCTGTGGGTCTGGATTCTCCCCATACCCCTGTGGGTCTGTATTCCCCCCCACACATCTGTGAGTCTGTATTCCCCCCATACTCCTGTGGGTCTGTATTCCCCCTGTACCCCTGTGAGTCTGTATTCTCCCCATACCACAGTGAGTCTGTATTCCCCACATACCCCAGTGAGTCTGTATTCCCCCCATACCCCTGTGGGTCTGGATTCTCCCCGTACCCTGTGAGTCTGTATTCCCCCCATACCCCTGTGGGTCTGGATTCTCCCCGTACACATGTGGGTCTGTATTCCCCCCCACACCCCTGTGAGTCTGTATTCCCCCCCATACCCCAGTGAGTCTGTAATTCCCCGGTACCCCTGTCAGTCTGTATTCCCCCGTACCCCTGTGAGTCTGTATACTCCCAACACCCCTGTGAGTCTGTATTCCCCTCGTACCCCTGTGAGTCTGTATTCCCCCTTAACCCTGTTAGTCTGTATTCCCCCCATACTCCTGTGAGTCGGTATTCCCCCCACACCCCTGTGAGTCTGTATTCAGCCCATACCCCTGTGAGTCTGTATTCTCCCCACACTCCTGTGAGTCTGTATTCCCCCCATACCCCTGTGAGTCGGTATTCCCCTCGTGCCCCTGTGAGTCTGTATTCCCCTTTAACCCTGTGAGTCTCTATTCCCCCCATACCCCTGTGGGTCTGGATTCTCCCCATACCCCTGTGGGTCTGGATTCTCCCCATACCCCTGTGGGTCTGTATTCCCCCCCACACATCTGTGAGTCTGTATTCCCCCCATACCCCTGTGGGTCTGTATTCCCCCTGTACCCCTGTGAGTCTGTATTCTCCCCATACCACAGTGAGTCTGTATTCCACCCATACCCCAGTGAGTCTGTATTCCCCCGTACCCCTGTGAGTCTGTATTCCCCCCATATACCTGTGGGTCTGGATTCTCCCCGTACCACTGTGAGTCTGTATTCCCCCCATACCCCTGTGGGTCTGGATTCTCCCCGTACCCCTGTGAGTCTGTATTCCCCCCATACCCCTGTGGGTCTGGATTCTCCCCGTACACCTGTGGGTCTGTATTCCCCCCCACACCCCTGTGAGTCTGTATTCCCCCCCATACCCCAGTGAGTCTGTAATCCCCCGCTACTCCTGTCAGTCTGTATTCCCCCCGTACCCCTGTGAGTCTGTATACTCCCAACACCCCTGTGAGTCTGTATTCCCCTCGTACCCCTGTGAGTCTGTATTCCCCCTTAACCCTGTTAGTCTGTATTCCCCCCATACTCCTGTGAGTCGGTATTCCCCCCACACCCCTGTGAGTCTGTATTCAGCCCATACCCCTGTGAGTCTGTATTCTCCCCACACTCCTGTCAGTCTGTATTCCCCCTGTACCCCTGTCAGTCTGTATACTCACCGTACCCCAGTGAGTCTGCATTCTCCCCATACCCCTGTGAGTCTGTATTCCCCCCACACCCCTGTGAGTCTGTATTCAACCCGTACCCCTGTGAGTCTGTATTCACCCCAGACACCTGTGAGTCTGTATTCCCCCCAACAACCCTGTGCGTCTGTATTCCCCCCATACCCCAGTGAGTCTGTATTCCCCTGACGCCAATGTGAGTCTGAATTCCCCCCGTACCCCTGTGAGCCTGTATTCTTCCCACACCACTGTGAGTCTCTATTCCGCCCCGTACCCCTGTGAGTCTGTATTCCCCCCGTCACCCTGTGAGTCTGTATTCCCCTGTACCCCTGTGAGTCTGTATACGCCCAACACCCCCAGCGAGTCTGTATACCCCCATACCCCTGTGAGTCAGTATTCCCCTGTAGCCCAGTGAGTCAGAATTCCCCCCACACCCCTGTGAGTCTGTATTCACCACACACCCCTGTGAGTCTGTATTCCCCCCATAACCCTGTGAGTCTGTATTCCCCCCGTACCCCTGTGAGTCTGTATCCCCCCATACCCCTGTGAGTCTGTATTCCCCCCGTACCCCTGTGAGTCTGTATTCCCCCGTACCGCTGTGAGTCTGTATTACCCCATACCCCTGTGAGTCTGTATTCCCCCCACACCCCTGTCAGTCTGTATTCCCCCCATACCCCTGTCAGTCTGTATTCTCCCCGTACCCCCGAGATACTGTATTCTCTCCGTACCCCTGTGAGTCTGTATTCCCCCCACAACCCTGAGAGTCTGTATTCAGCCCATACCCCTGTGAGTCTGTATTCCCCCCACACCCCTGTGAGTCTGTATTCCCCCAACACCCCTGTGAGTCTGTATTCCCCCTACACCTGTGAGTCTGTATTCCCCCCGTACCCCTGTGAGTCTGAATTCCCCCATACCCCTGTGAGTCTGTATTCCCCCCACACCCCTGTGAGTCTGTATACCCCCGTACCGCTGTGAGTCTGTATTACCCCATACCCTTGTGAGTCTGTATTCTCCCCGTACCCCTGTGAGTCTGAATTCCCCTCGAACCCCTGTGTCTGTATTCCCCCTTAAACCTGTTAGTCTGTATTCCCCCCATACCCCTGTGAGTCGGTATTCCCCTCGTACCCCTGTGAGTCTGTATTCCCCCTTAACCCTGTGAGTCTGTATTCCCCCCATACCCCAGTGGATCTGGATTCTCCCCATACCCCTGTGGGTCTGTATTCCCCTAAACACATCTGTGAGTCTGTATTCCCCCCATAACCCTGTGGGTCTGTATTCCCCCTGTACCCCTGTGAGTCTGTATTCTCCCCATACCACTGTGATTTTGTATTCCCCCCATACCCCAGTGAGTCTGTATTCCCCTCATACCCCTGTGGGTCTGGATTCTCCCCATACCACTGTGAGTCTGTATTCCCCCGTACCCCTGTGCGTCTGTATTTCCCCCACACCACTGTGAGTCTGTATTCACCCCACACCCCTGTGAGTCTGTATTCCCCCATACCCCTGTGAGTATGTATTCCCCCCGTACCCCTGTGAGTGTGTATTCCCCCCGTACCCCTGTGAGTCTGTATTCCCCCCACACCCCTGTGTCTGTATTCCCCCATACCCCTGAGAGTCTGTATTCCCCCAACAGCCCTGTGAGTCTGTATTCCCCCATACCCCTGTGAGTCTGTATTCCCCCCGTACCCTTGTGAGTCTGAATTCCCCCATACCCCTGTGAGTCTGTATTGCCCCCACACCCCTGTGAGTCTGTATACCCCCGTACCGCTGTGAGTCTGTATTACCCCATACCCTTGTGAGTCTGTATTCTCCCCGTACCCCTGTGAGTCTTTATTCCCCCCGTACCCCTGTGAGTCTGTATTCCCCTCGAACTCCTGTGTCTGTATTCCCCCTTAACCCTGTTAGTCTGTATTCCCCCCATACCCCTGTGAGTCGGTATTCCCCTCGTGCCCCTGTGAGTCTGTATTCCCCTTTAACCCTGTGAGTCTCTATTCCCCCCATACCCCTGTGGGTCTGGATTCTCCCCATACCCCTGTGGGTCTGGATTCTCCCCATACCCCTGTGGGTCTGTATTCCCCCCCACACATCTGTGAGTCTGTATTCCCCCCATACCCCTGTGGGTCTGTATTCCCCCTGTACCCCTGTGAGTCTGTATTCTCCCCATACCACAGTGAGTCTGTATTCCACCCATACCCCAGTGAGTCTGTATTCCCCCGTACCCCTGTGAGTCTGTATTCCCCCCATATACCTGTGGGTCTGGATTCTCCCCGTACCACTGTGAGTCTGTATTCCCCCCGTACCCCTGTGAGTCTGTATTCCCCCCATACCCCTGTGGGTCTGGATTCTCCCCGTACACCTGTGGGTCTGTATTCCCCCCCACACCCCTGTGAGTCTGTATTCCCCCCCATACCCCAGTGAGTCTGTAATCCCCCGGTACCCGTGTCAGTCTGTATTCCCCCCGTACCCCTGTGAGTCTGTATACTCCCAACACCCCTGTGAGTCTGTATTCCCCTCGTACCCCTGTGAGTCTGTATTCCCCCTTAACCCTGTTAGTCTGTATTCCCCCCATACTCCTGTGAGTCGGTATTCCCCCCACACCCCTGTGAGTCTGTATTCAGCCCATACCCCTGTGAGTCTGTATTCTCCCCACACTCCTGTCAGTCTGTATTCCCCCTGTACCCCTGTCAGTCTGTATACTCACCGTACCCCAGTGAGTCTGCATTCTCCCCATACCCCTGTGAGTCTGTATTCCCCCCACACCCCTGTGAGTCTGTATTCAACCCGTACCCCTGTGAGTCTGTATTCACCCCAGACACCTGTGAGTCTGTATTCCCCCCAACAACCCTGTGCGTCTGTATTCCCCCCATACCCCAGTGAGTCTGTATTCCCCTGACGCCAATGTGAGTCTGAATTCCCCCCGTACCCCTGTGAGCCTGTATTCTTCCCACACCACTGTGAGTCTCTATTCCGCCCCGTACCCCTGTGAGTCTGTATTCCCCCCGTCACCCTGTGAGTCTGTATTCCCCTGTACCCCTGTGAGTCTGTATACGCCCAACACCCCCAGCGAGTCTGTATACCCCCATACCCCTGTGAGTCAGTATTCCCCTGTAGCCCAGTGAGTCAGAATTCCCCCCACACCCCTGTGAGTCTGTATTCACCACACACCCCTGTGAGTCTGTATTCCCCCCATAACCCTGTGAGTCTGTATTCCCCCCGTACCCCTGTGAGTCTGTATTCCCCCCATACCCCTGTGAGTCTGTATTCCCCCCGTACCCCTGTGAGTCTGTATACTCCCAACACCCCTGTGAGTCTGTATTCCCCTCGTACCCCTGTGAGTCTGTATTCCCCCTTAACCCTGTTAGTCTGTATTCCCCCCATACTCCTGTGAGTCGGTATTCCCCCCACACCCCTGTGAGTCTGTATTCAGCCCATACCCCTGTGAGTCTGTATTCTCCCCACACTCCTGTGAGTCTGTATTCCCCCCATACCCCTGTGAGTCGGTATTCCCCTCGTGCCCCTGTGAGTCTGTATTCCCCTTTAACCCTGTGAGTCTCTATTCCCCCATACCCCTGTGGGTCTGGATTCTCCCCATACCCCTGTGGGTCTGGATTCTCCCCATACCCCTGTGGGTCTGTATTCCCCCCCACACATCTGTGAGTCTGTATTCCCCCCATACCCCTGTGGGTCTGTATTCCCCCTGTACCCCTGTGAGTCTGTATTCTCCCCATACCACAGTGAGTCTGTATTCCACCCATACCCCAGTGAGTCTGTATTCCCCCCGTACCCCTGTGAGTCTGTATTCCCCCCATATACCTGTGGGTCTGGATTCTCCCCGTACCACTGTGAGTCTGTATTCCCCCCATACCCCTGTGGGTCTGGATTCTCCCCGTACCCCTGTGAGTCTGTATTCCCCCCATACCCCTGTGGGTCTGGATTCTCCCCGTACACCTGTGGGTCTGTATTCCCCCCCACACCCCTGTGAGTCTGTATTCCCCCCCATACCCCAGTGAGTCTGTAATCCCCCGCTACTCCTGTCAGTCTGTATTCCCCCCGTACCCCTGTGAGTCTGTATACTCCCAACACCCCTGTGAGTCTGTATTCCCCTCGTACCCCTGTGAGTCTGTATTCCCCCTTAACCCTGTTAGTCTGTATTCCCCCCATACTCCTGTGAGTCGGTATTCCCCCACACCCCTGTGAGTCTGTATTCAGCCCATACCCCTGTGAGTCTGTATTCTCCCCACACTCCTGTCAGTCTGTATTCCCCCTGTACCCCTGTCAGTCTGTATACTCACCGTACCCCAGTGAGTCTGCATTCTCCCCATACCCCTGTGAGTCTGTATTCCCCCCACACCCCTGTGAGTCTGTATTCAACCCGTACCCCTGTGAGTCTGTATTCACCCCAGACACCTGTGAGTCTGTATTCCCCCCAACAACCCTGTGCGTCTGTATTCCC
>NW_026780883.1:0-22344 GCF_030144855.1 Hypanus sabinus
GAGGGGAGAGCGGGTGAGGGAGGGCGAGGGTTAGGGCGAAAGTAGGATATGGAGAGATACAGTTAGATTTCAATCTGAAACCTGCTTCTCTACCCCTTTCCCTCCCCTCTCACCTTTCTCCTTATAAATCCTTATCCCTCCCTCTCCTCCTGCCCCTAACTGTCCACTCCCTTCCCCCCCCCACCCCCGCTGCCTCCTGACTATCGTCTCCACAACCCTTCCCACACCCTGGGTTGAATAGTTGTCCCTTTCCCAGAGTCTGGGTCAACCACCCTCCAACCCTCCACGACCACCTCCCCCTCCCTTCCCTTCCAGCCCCTCCACGACCATCTCCCCCTCCCTTCCCTTCCAGCCCCTCCACGACCATCTCCCCCTCCCTTCCCTTCCAGCCCCTCCATGACCATCTGCCCCTCCCTTCCAGCCCCTCCATGACCATCTGCCCCTCCCTTCCAGCCCCACCATGACCATCTGCCCCTCCCTTCCATCCCCTCCATGACCATCTCCCCCTCCCTTCCCTGCCAGCCCCTCCATGACCATCTCCCCCTCCCTCCCATCCCCTCCGTGACCATCTCCCCCTCCCTCCCATCCCCTCTGTGACCATCTCCACCACCCTCCCATCCCCTCCGTGACCATCTCCCCCTCCCTCCCATCCCCTCCGTGACCATCTCCCCCTCCCTCCCATCCCCTCCGTGACCATCTCCCCCTCCCTCCCATCCCCTCCGTGACCATCTCCACCTCCCTCCCATCCCCTCCGTGACCATCTCCACCTCCCTTCCAGCCCCTCCGTGACCATCTCCCCCTCCCTTCCAGCCCCTCCGTGACCATCTCCCCCCCTCCCATCCCCTCCGTGACCATCTCCCCCTCCCTCCCATCCCGTCCGTGACCATCTCCCCCTCCCTCCCAGCCCCTCCGTGACCATCTCCCCCTCCCTCCCATCCCCTCCGTGACCATCTCCACCTCCCTTCCAGCCCCTCCGTGACCATCTGCACCTCCCTCCCATCCCCTCCGTGACCATCTCCCCCTCCCTCCCATCCCCTCCATGACCATCTCCACCTCCCTTCCAGCCCCTCCGTGACCATCTGCACCTCCCTTCCAGCCCCTCCGTGACCATCTCCCCCTCCCTCCCATCCCCTCCGTGACCATCTCCACCTCCCTTCCAGCCCCTCCGTGACCATCTCCCCCTCCCTTCCAGCCCCTCCGTGACCATCTCCCCCTCCCTCCCATCCCGTCCGTGACCATTTCCCCCTCCCTCCCATCCCCTCCGTGACCATCTCCCCCTCCCTCCCATCCCCTCCGTGACCATCTCCCCCTCCCTCCCATCCCCTCTGTGACCATCTCCACCTCCCTCCCATCCCCTCCGTGACCATCTCCACCCTTCCAGCCCCTGTGACCATCTCCCCCTCCCTCCCATCCCGTCCGTGACCATCTCCCCCTCCCTCCCATCCCCTCTGTGACCATCTCCACCTCCCTCCCATCCCCTCCGTGACCATCTCCACCCTTCCAGCCCCTCTGTGACCATCTCCCCCTCCCTCCCATCCCGTCCGTGATCATCTCCCCCTCCCTCCCATCCCCTCCGTGACCATCTCCCCCTCCCTTCCAGCCCCTCCCCTGGACTGACAGTCCTACCCCACTTTGGGTGACTTTCCCCAGGCTCACCAGGGCAAAGCCAGTGCAGGCAAACAGCACCTCGAAGCCGCTGTAGATGAAGAAGGGGGTGAGGTGGCGTAGACGGTAGTCCCTCATGTGCTTGAAGGGCAGCTGGAAAATGTTTCCCCATCCGATGCTCCTGAGGTCAATCTCCTCGGTGGGACGATAGGCCGGACCGCACAGGGTCAGGATCTGGACAGGAGAAAGCACGTCATCCTGGCAGGGCCTCGAGTGGAGGGAGCGTCGCCTCACAGGGAAATCGCAGGGGTACTTCTCGAGGGGAGGTTAGGGCAAACGGTCCAGTTGCTATTTGTCCAAGATTACCCCAGGATCTCAAATGTGGTAGTGTGTTGTGTTGTGTTGTGTGGGTTATTATCCAAGTTTACCCCAGGATCTCAGTCTCGGGGGTGTGGTGGGTCATGAAGTTAATTGTCCGTTTACCCCAGGATCTCAGTCTCGGGGTGTGGTGGGTCATGAAGTTAATTGTCCGTTTACCCCAGGATCTCAGTCTCGGGGGTGTGGTGGGTTATTATCCAGGGTTACCCCAGGATCTCAGTCTCGGGGGTGTGGTGGGTTATTATCCAGGGTTACCCCAGGATCTCAGTCCCGGGGGTGTGGTGGGTCGTGAAGTTAATTGTCCGTTTACCCCAGGATCTCAGTCTCGGGGGTGTGGTGGGTCGTGAAGTTAATTGTCCAAGTTTACCCCAGGATCTCAGTCTCGGGGGTGTGGTGGGTCGTGAAGTTAATTGTCCGTTTACCCCAGGATCTCAGTCTCGGGGGTGTGGTGGGTCATGAAGTTAATTGTCCGTTTACCCCAGGATCTCAGTCTCGGGGGTGTGGTGGGTCATGAAGTTAATTGTCTGTTTACCCCAGGATCTCAGTCTCGGGGGTGTGGTGGGTCGTGAAGTTAATTGTCCGTTTACCCCAGGATCTCAGTCTCGGGAGTGTGGTGGGTCATGAAGTTAATTGTCTGTTTACCCCAGGATCTCAGTCTCGGGGGTGTGGTGGGTCATGAAGTTAATTGTCTGTTTACCCCAGGATCTCAGTCTCGGGGGTGTGGTGGGTCGTGAAGTTAATTGTCCGTTTACCCCAGGATCTCAGTCTCGGGGGTGTGGAGGGTTATTGTCCAGGGTTACCCCAGGATCTCAGTCTCGGGGGTGTGGTGGGTCATGAAGTTAATTGTCCGTTTACCCCAGGATCTCAGTCTCGGGGGTGTGGTGGGTCGTGAAGTTAATTGTCTGTTTACCCCAGGATCTCAGTCTCGGGGGTGTGGTGGGTCATGAAGTTAATTGTCTGTTTACCCCAGGATCTCAGTCTCGGGGGTGTGGTGGGTTATTATCCAGGATTACCCCAGGATCTCAGTCTCGGGGGTGTGGTGGGTCGTGAAGTTAATTGTCCGTTTACCCCAGGATCTCAGTCTCGGGGGTGTGGAGGGTTATTATCCAGGGTTACCCCAGGATCTCAGTCTCGGGCGTGTGGTGGGTCGTGAAGTTAATTGTCCGTTTACCCCAGGATCTCAGTCTCGGGGGTGTGGTGGGTCGTGAGGGTTATTATCCAGGGTTACCCCAGGATCTCAGTCTCGGGCGTGTGGTGGGTCATGAAGTTAATTGTCCGTTTACCCCAGGATCTCAGTCTCGGGGGTGTGGTGGGTCGTGAAGTTAATTGTCCGTTTACCCCAGGATCTCAGTCTCGGGGGTGTGGTGGGTCGTGAAGTTAATTGTCCGTTTACCCCAGGATCTCAGTCCCGGGGGTGTGGTGGGTCGTGAAGTTAATTGTCCAAGTTTACCCCAGGATCTCAGTCTCGGGGGTGTGGTGGGTCGTGAAGTTAATTGTCCAAGTTTACCCCAGGATCTCAGTCTCGGGGGTGTGGTGGGTCGTGAGGGTTATTATCCAGGGTTACCCCAGGATCTCAGTCCCGGGGGTGTGGTGGGTCGTGAAGTTAATTGTCCAAGTTTACCCCAGGATCTCAGTCTCGGGGGTGTGGTGGGTCGTGAGGGTTATTATCCAGGGTTACCCCAGGATCTCAGTCCCGGGGGTGTGGTGGGTCGTGAAGTTAATTGTCCAAGTTTACCCCAGGATCTCAGTCTCGGGGGTGTGGTGGGTCGTGAAGTTAATTGTCCAAGTTTACCCCAGGATCTCAGTCTCGGGGGTGTGGTGGGTCGTGAGGGTTATTATCCAGGGTTACCCCAGGATCTCAGTCTCGGGGGTGTGGTGGGTCATGAAGTTAATTGTCCGTTTACCCCAGGATCTCAGTCTCGGGGGTGTGGTGGGTCATGAAGTTAATTGTCCGTTTACCCCAGGATCTCAGTCTCGGGAGTGTGGTGGGTCGTGAAGTTAATTGTCCGTTTACCCCAGGATCTCAGTCTCGGGGGTGTGGTGGGTTATTATCCAGGATTACCCCAGGATCTCAGTCTCGGGGGTGTGGTGGGTCGTGAAGTTAATTGTCCGTTTACCCCAGGATCTCAGTCTCGGGAGTGTGGTGGGTCGTGAAGTTAATTGTCCGTTTACCCCAGGATCTCAGTCTCGGGGGTGTGGAGGGTTATTGTCCAGGGTTACCCCAGGATCTCAGTCTCGGGGGTGTGGTGGGTCATGAAGTTAATTGTCCGTTTACCCCAGGATCTCAGTCTCGGGGGTGTGGTGGGTCTTGAAGTTAATTGTCTGTTTACCCCAGGATCTCAGTCTCGGGGGTGTGGTGGGTCGTGAAGTTAATTGTCCAAGTTTACCCCAGGATCTCAGTCTCGGGGGTGTGGTGGGTCGTGAAGTTAATTGTCTGTTTACCCCAGGATCTCAGTCTCGGGGGTGTGGTGGGTCATGAAGTTAATTGTCTGTTTACCCCAGGATCTCAGTCTCGGGGGTGTGGTGGGTTATTATCCAGGATTACCCCAGGATCTCAGTCTCGGGGGTGTGGTGGGTCGTGAAGTTAATTGTCCGTTTACCCCAGGATCTCAGTCTCGGGGGTGTGGTGGGTCATGAAGTTAATTGTCCGTTTACCCCAGGATCTCAGTCTCGGGAGTGTGGTGGGTCGTGAAGTTAATTGTCCGTTTACCCCAGGATCTCAGTCTCGGGGGTGTGGTGGGTTATTATCCAGGATTACCCCAGGATCTCAGTCTCGGGGGTGTGGTGGGTCATGAAGTTAATTGTCCAAGTTTACCCCAGGATCTCAGTCTCGGGGGTGTGGTGGGTCATGAAGTTAATTGTCCAAGTTTACCCCAGGATCTCAGTCTCGGGGGTGTGGTGGGTCATGAAGTTAATTGTCTGTTTACCCCAGGATCTCAGTCTCGGGGGTGTGGTGGGTCGTGAAGTTAATTGTCCGTTTACCCCAGGATCTCAGTCTCGGGCGTGTGGTGGGTCGTGAAGTTAATTGTCCATTTACCCCAGGATCTCAGTCCCGGGGGTGTGGTGGGTCGTGAAGTTAATTGTCCGTTTACCCCAGGATCTCAGTCTCGGGGGTGTGGTGGGTTATTATCCAGGGTTACCCCAGGATCTCAGTCTCGGGGGTGTGGTGGGTCATGAAGTTAATTGTCCATTTACCCCAGGATCTCAGTCCCGGGGGTGTGGTGGGTCATGAAGTTAATTGTCCGTTTACCCCAGGATCTCAGTCTCGGGCGTGTGGTGGGTCATGAAGTTAATTGTCCGTTTACCCCAGGATCTCAGTCTCGGGCGTGTGGTGGGTCGTGAAGTTAATTGTCCGTTTACCCCAGGATCTCAGTCCCGGGGGTGTGGTGGGTCATGAAGTTAATTGTCCGTTTACCCCAGGATCTCAGTCTCGGGGGTGTGGTGGGTCGTGAAGTTAATTGTCCGTTTACCCCAGGATCTCAGTCTCGGGGGTGTGGTGGGTCGTGAAGTTAATTGTCCGTTTACCCCAGGATCTCAGTCTCGGGGGTGTGGTGGGTCGTGAAGTTAATTGTCCGTTTACCCCAGGATCTCAGTCTCGGGGGTGTGGTGGGTCGTGAAGTTAATTGTCCAAGGTTTCCCCGCATCTGAAATCCAAGGCTGAGAGCCTAGTGACGCAGTGTCACGACTACAACCTTTTCATCAAAAGAAAAAGTAAAACAAAAGAACTGGTCATTGAATCCATGGAGAGATGCTCCCATCTCCAACAGCGGTGCTGAGGACGGGGGGGGGGTTATGAGTTTCCAGCTCCTGCCTCTGAGCATCACCGATAGCCAGTCCCGGTCCAACCGGACAGATGAGACAGCCAAGAAACCTCACCAACGCCAGCACGTCCCCGTCGACCACAGCAAGCATCCTATCCAGACACACCTCAGCTTGGCTGAGCAACTGGTCACAGGGAACGGCAGAGAGCTGTGGGCACAGCTCCGCTCATCAGAGAACCAGCCTTCTCTCACGCACTTCCTGCTGCCTCGGCAAATCAAAGACCCCACTCCCCTCTTCTCCCCTCTCCCAAGATGCCAAGTCCTGTCAGCAGGTACCTCTGGGCCCAAGGACAGCTCTTACACGACACTCCCTCACCAAGTGTAACACACCCTAATGCGGGTTCACCCTAACGTAAAGGTCTTTCAGTAGCAGCAGTGTTTGGGTTACAGTTGGAGATAACGGGTGCTTCCCAACGTCCAGGGAGCGGGTGTCTTCTGTCTGCCTGACCCCGGTCTTCGCTCGGCCGGAGATGAAGACAGAAGACGTTGGAGGGAACCGGTCGTAGGGTTCGATCTGGTGGGGTCCGTGACTCGAGGGAGCGAGGCGAGGAGGTCTGCTGCAGATCGGTGGATATGACTTTTGGAAGAGTTGACCAACTTGTGAACCTGTTTAATTATAACGGGCCATTTGTGTTTCTTTCTTTTCCTTTCACACCTTTTAGTTAACATTCATAAATCTAATTCCTTTTATCGCAGGCAGCGTGTCTGTTAACAGGGCAGCAAAGCAGACAGCGTCCACACAAACCAGGGTTAGGGTGGGAGAGACGTCTGGGTCTCACGGGTTTAGCAGGACCGGAGTGTGCATTCTCTGGACTGATGCAGCCAAGGAAATCAGGTGGGATGCAGGGGTTACACCGTATTGCTGTTCTCCGTAGCTGTGACCTTTTATTCTGCATTGTTATTGTTTCACTGTACTGCAACTCAACACACTGTGTAATTGACTGATCTGCGTTAACGGGAGACGGGGTGTTATGTTGAAGTTGTACAAGATGCTGGTGAGGCCTAATTTGGACTATTGTGTGTGGTTCAGGTTAGGGTAAGAGGACAGGACGTTGCCGGGTCTGGAAGTCCTGAGTTATCAGGAAAGATTGAACAGGTTAGGGCTTCATTCCTTGAACGTAGAAGATTGCGAGGAGATCTGGTGGAGGAATACAAAACTATGCGGGGTATAGACAGGGTAAATAAGACAAGAGCCTCGATCGGCAGGCCCTGAAGGTCATCCCGTCCTCCGTGTGCACAGGTTCCTCATCGAAGTGGGTGGAAGTGCATTCTCCAAGGTTACCCGCGGATCTCGATCCGCTGACGAAATGGGCCAAGGACCACGAGATGAAATGTGACGACTTCTTCTTCCCGGGGTCGGAGAGACAAGAACCAGAGGGCACAGGTTCAGGTGAGGGGGGAAAAAGAGCTTTAATAGGGGACCTGAGGGGCAAATTTTCCACAGACAACGGAACAGACTGTCCCTTCAGCGTACAATTTTGTGCCTGACCAATTAAGTCAGTCTGCAAACTTCAGCCAACACAATGTGCATGTCCTTCCATTTCCCGCTCGTTCATCCACCTCTCTAAACATCTCGAAGAAGGTCACTAATGTTCCTGCCTCCGTCACCACCCCAGGCAGCCAACACTCCCGTGTTAAAAGAGAACTTATCCCTCACATCTCCACTGAAATTACCTCAAACCCCACCTCTGGTATTCGGCATTTCAACCCTGGGAAACAGATACTCCCTGTCCACTCTTAGCTATGCCTCTCATAATCTTGTAAACCTCACTCAGATCTCCCCTCACTCCGGAGAAAACAACCCGAGAGTGTCCGTCCTCTCGTGACAGCACATGCCCCCTAAACCAGGCAGCACCCTACTGAACCTCTTCTGCCCCCTCTCCAACCCTCAACCTCCTTCCCGCAGTGGGACGACCAGAACAGTGTGCAATACTCCAGATGTGACCTGACCAGGTTTATAAAGTTATAACACAGCTTTCTGACTTTTCAACATGATGTCTTGTTGATTAAAGGCAACCAAACACAGTCAGAGGGTGGTCCGTCTGTGGAAGGAGCTGCCGGAGGAAGTGGTCGAGGCGGATACATTAACGACACTCGGACAGGGACACGGATAGGAAAGGTTTAGAGGGATACGGGTGGTCCCTCTGTGGAAGGAGCTGCCGGAGGAAGTGGTCGAGGCAGGTACATTAACGACACTCGGACAGGGAGACGGATAGGAAAGGTTTAGAGGGATACGGGTGGTCTGTCTGTGGAAGGAGCTGCCGGAGGAAGTGGTCGAGGCAGGTACATTAACGACACTCGGACAGGGACACGGATAGGAAAGGTTTAGAGGGATACGGGTGGTCCGTCTGTGGAAGGAGCTGCCGGAGGAAGTGGTCGAGGCAGGTACATTAACGACACTCGGACAGGGACACGGATAGGAAAGGTTTAGAGGGATACGGGTGGTCCGTCTGTGGAAGGAGCTGCCGGAGGAAGTGGTCGAGGCAGGTACATTAACGACACTCGGACAGGGACACGGATAGGAAAGGTTTAGAGGGATACGGGTGGTCCGTCTGTGGAAGGAGCTGCCGGAGGAAGTGGTCGAGGCAGGTACATTAACGACACTCGGACAGGGACACGGATAGGAAAGGTTTAGAGGGATACGGGTGGTCCGTCTGTGGAAGGAGCTGCCGGAGGAAGTGGTCGAGGCGGGTACATTAACGACACTTGGACAGGGACACGGATAGGAAAGGTTTAGAGGGATACGGGTGGTCCGTCTGTGGAAGGAGCTGCCGGAGGAAGTGGTCGAGGCAGGTACATTAACGACACTCGGACAGGGACACAGATAGGAAAGGTATAGAGGGATACGGGTGGTCCGTCTGTGGAAGGAGCTGCCGGAGGAAGTGGTCGAGGCGGGTACATTAACGACACTCGGACAGGGACACGGATAGGAAAGGTTCAGAGGGATACGGGTGGTCCGTCTGTGGAAGGAGCTGCCGGAGGAAGTGGTCGAGGCAGGTACATTAACGACATTTAAACGACACTTGTACAGAGACAAGGACAGGAATGGACAGGGAGAGAGGTGAGTTTTACCATTAGCATGGAGAGGAAGGCCACCCCCATTAACACACTCTCCATCTTGATCAGACTGATGCTCTGAGGAAGCTTCCGAAGGACTGTTCGATTCAAGCCCTCGATTGTACCCGTGGCGTCTGCCCCTGCGGGGGGGGGGGGGGAGAACAAGAGGGTCGTGAGAGGGTACTGTCTGTCACATTGATCACTCCACGTCAGAGAGCCATTCAGCCCATCTGAACCATTACTGCCCCTAGCCCAATCGACCGGCACTGGACCACACACGTTCCATGGACCTATCGAGATGTCAGAATCAACCCTTCCCGTCCACCCTCCACTCTGTGCCTGAATGAGAGCCCGGCCTCACACGGAGTGTACGAGCAGATCTGTGCCCCCTAGCTAAGAAAGGATGTGCTGAAAGTGGAGAGGGTTCAAAGGAGATTCACGAAAATGATTCCAGGATTGAAAGTCTTGTCATGTGAGGAGCGTTCGATGGGCCTTTACTCACTGGAATTCAGAGTAATGGTGCGGGGAGCCTCATTGAAACCTGTCGAATGGTGAAAGGCCTCAATAGAATGGATGTGGAGAGGATGTTTCCTGTAGCGGGGGAGTCTAGGACCAGAGGACACAGATAGAGTGGATGTGGAGAGGATGTTTCCTGTAGTGGGGGAGTCTAGGACCAGAGGACACAGATAGAGTGGACGTGGAGAGGATGTTTCCTATAGTGGGGGAGACTAGGACCAGAGGACACAGGTATAGTGGATGTGGAGAGGATGTTTCCTGTAGTGGGGGAGTCTAGGACCAGAGGACACAGATAGAGTGGATGTGGAGAGGATGTTTCCTGTAGTGAGGGAGTCGAGGACCAGAGGACACAGATAGAGTGGATGTGGAGAGGATGTTTCCTGTAGTGGGGGAGTCTAGGACCAGAGGACACAGATAGAGTGGATGTGGAGAGGATGTCTCCTGTAGTGGGGGAGTCTAGGACCAGAGGACACAGATAGAGTGGATGTGGAGAGGATGTTTCCTATGGTGGGGGAGTCTAGGACCAGAGGACACAGATAGAGTGGATGTGGAGAGGATGTTTCCTATGGTGGGGGAGTCTAGGACCGGAGGACACAGACAGAGTGGATGTGGAGAGGATGTTTCCTATAGTGGGGGAGTCTAGGACCGGAGGACACAGACAGAGTGCATGTGGAGAGGATGTTTCCTGTAGTGGGGGAGTCTAGGATCAGAGGACAGAGATAGAGTGGATGTGGAGAGGATGTTTCCTATAGTGGGGGAGTCTAGGACTAGAGGACACAGATAGAGTGGATGTGGAGAGGATGTTTCCTATAGTGGGGGAGTCTAGGACCAGAGGACACAGATAGAGTGCATGTGGAGAGGATGTTTCCTATAGTGGGGGAGTCTAGGACCAGAGGACACAGATAGAGTGGATGTGGAGAGGATGTTTCCTGTAGTGAGGGAGTCTAGGACCAGAGGACACAGATAGAGTGGATGTGGAGAGGATGATTCCTATAGTGGGGGAGTCTAGGACCAGAGGTCACAGATAGAGTGGATGTGGAGAGGATGTTTCCTGTAGTGGGGGGAGTCTAGGACCAGAGGACACAGATAGAGTGCATTTGGAGAGGATGTTTCCTGTAGTGGGGGAGTCTAGGACCAGAGGACACAGATAGAGTGGATGAGGAGAGGATGTTTCTTATAGTGGGGGAGTCTAGGACCAGAGGACACAGATAGAGTGGATGTGGAGAGGATGTTTCCTATAGTGGGGGAGTCTAGGACTGGAGGACACAGAGTGGATGTGGAGAGGATGTTTCCTATAGTGGGGGAGTCTAGGACCAGAGGACACAGATAGAGTGCATGTGGAGAGGATGTTTCCTATAGAGGGGGAGTCTAGGACCAGAGGACACAGATAGAGTGCATGTGGAGAGGATGTTTCCTGTGGTGGGGGAGTCTAGGACCAGAGGACACAGATAGAGTGGATGCGGAGAGGATGTTTCCTGTGGTGGGGGAGTCTAGGACCAGAGGACACAGATAGAGTGTATGTGGAGAGGATGTTTCCTGTAGTGGAGGAGTCTAGAACCAGAGGACACAGATAGAGTGGATGTGGAGAGGATGTTTCCTATAGTGGGGGAGTCTAGGACCAGAGGACACAGATAGAGTGGATGTGGAGAGGATGTTTCCTGTAGTGGGGGAGTCTAGGACCAGAGGACACAGATAGAGTGGATGTGGAGAGGATGTTTCCTGTAGTGGGGGAGTCTAGGACCAGAGGACACAGATAGAGTGGATGTGGAGAGGATGTTTCCTGTGGTGGGGGAGTCTAGGACCAGAGGACACAGATAGAGTGGATGTGGAGAGGATGTTTCCTGTGGTGGGGGAGTCTAGGACCAGAGGACACAGATAGAGTGGATGTGGAGAGGATGTTTCCTGTGGTGGGGGAGTCTAGGACCAGAGGACACAGATAGAGTGGATGTGGAGAGGATGTTTCCTGTGGTGGGGGAGTCTAGGACCAGAGGACACAGATAGAGTGGATGTGGAGAGGATGTTTCCTGTAGTGGGGGAGTCTAGGACCAGAGGACACAGATAGAGTGGATGTGGAGAGGATGTTTCCTATAGTGGGGGAGTCTAGGACCAGAGGACACAGATAGAGTGGATGTGGAGAGGATGTTTCCTATGGTGGGGGAGTCTAGGACCAGAGGACACAGATAGAGTGGATGTGGAGAGGATGTTTCCTGTAGTGGGGGAGTCTAGGACCAGAGGACACAGATAGAGTGGATGTGGAGAGGATGTTTCCTGTAGTGAGGGAGTCGAGGACCAGAGGACACAGATAGAGTGGATGTGGAGAGGATGTTTCCTGTAGTGGGGGAGTCTAGGACCAGAGGACACAGATAGAGTGGATGTGGAGAGGATGTCTCCTGTAGTGGGGGAGTCTAGGACCAGAGGACACAGATAGAGTGGATGTGGAGAGGATGTTTCCTATGGTGGGGGAGTCTAGGACCAGAGGACACAGATAGAGTGGATGTGGAGAGGATGTTTCCTATGGTGGGGGAGTCTAGGACCGGAGGACACAGACAGAGTGGATGTGGAGAGGATGTTTCCTATAGTGGGGGAGTCTAGGACCGGAGGACACAGACAGAGTGCATGTGGAGAGGATGTTTCCTGTAGTGGGGGAGTCTAGGATCAGAGGACAGAGATAGAGTGGATGTGGAGAGGATGTTTCCTATAGTGGGGGAGTCTAGGACCAGAGGACACAGATAGAGTGCATGTGGAGAGGATGTTTCCTATAGTGGGGGAGTCTAGGACCAGAGGACACAGATAGAGTGGATGTGGAGAGGATGTTTCCTGTAGTGAGGGAGTCTAGGACCAGAGGACACAGATAGAGTGGATGTGGAGAGGATGATTCCTATAGTGGGGGAGTCTAGGACCAGAGGTCACAGATAGAGTGGATGTGGAGAGGATGTTTCCTGTAGTGGGGGGAGTCTAGGACCAGAGGACACAGATAGAGTGCATTTGGAGAGGATGTTTCCTGTAGTGGGGGAGTCTAGGACCAGAGGACACAGATAGAGTGGATGAGGAGAGAATGTTTCTTATAGTGGGGGAGTCTAGGACCAGAGGACACAGATAGAGTGGATGTGGAGAGGATGTTTCCTATAGTGGGGGAGTCTAGGACTGGAGGACACAGAGTGGATGTGGAGAGGATGTTTCCTATAGTGGGGGAGTCTAGGACCAGAGGACACAGATAGAGTGTATGTGGAGAGGATGTTTCCTGTAGTGGAGGAGTCTAGAACCAGAGGACACAGATAGAGTGGATGTGGAGAGGATGTTTCCTGCAGTGGGGGAGTCTAGGACCAGAGGACACAGATAGAGTGGATGTGGAGAGGATGTTTCCTGTAGTGGGGGAGTCTAGGACCAGAGGACACAGATAGAGTGGATGTGGAGAGGATGTTTCCTGTAGTGGGGGAGTCTAGGACCAGAGGACACAGATAGAGTGGATGTGGAGAGGATGTTTCCTGTGGTGGGGGAGTCTAGGACCAGAGGACACAGATAGAGTGGATGTGGAGAGGATGTTTCCTGTGGTGGGGGAGTCTAGGACCAGAGGACACAGATAGAGTGGATGTGGAGAGGATGTTTCCTGTGGTGGGGGAGTCTAGGACCAGAGGACACAGATAGAGTGGATGTGGAGAGGATGTTTCCTGTGGTGGGGGAGTCTAGGACCAGAGGACACAGATAGAGTGGATGTGGAGAGGATGTTTCCTGTAGTGGGGGAGTCTAGGACCAGAGGACACAGATAGAGTGGATGTGGAGAGGATGTTTCCTATAGTGGGGGAGTCTAGGACCAGAGGACACAGATAGAGTGGATGTGGAGAGGATGTTTCCTATGGTGGGGGAGTCTAGGACCAGAGGACACAGATAGAGTGGATGTGGAGAGGATGTTTCCTGTAGTGGGGGAGTCTAGGACCCGAGGACACAGATAGAGTGGATGTGGAGAGGATGTTTCCTATAGTGGGGGAGTCTAGGACCAGAGGACACAGATAGAGTGGATGTGGAGAGGATGTTTCCTATAGTGGGGGAGTTTAGGACCAGAGGACACAGATAGAGTGGATGTGGAGAGGATGTTTCCTGTGGTGGGGGAGTCTAGGACCAGAGGACACAGATAGAGTGGATGTGGAGAGGATGTTTCCTGTGGTGGGGGAGTCTAGGACCAGAGGACACAGATAGAGTGGATGTGGAGAGGATGTTTCCTGTGGTGGGGGAGTCTAGGACCAGAGGACACAGATAGAGTGGATGTGGAGAGGATGTTTCCTGTAGTGGGGGAGTCTAGGACCAGAGGACACAGATAGAGTGGATGTGGAGAGGATGTTTCCTGTAGTGGGGGAGTCTAGGACCAGAGGACACAGATAGAGTGGATGTGGAGAGGATGTTTCCTATAGTGGGGGAGTCTAGGACCAGGGGACACAGATAGAGTGGATGTGGAGAGGATGTTTCCTGTGGTGGGGGAGTCTAGGACCAGAGGACACAGATAGAGTGGATGTGGAGAGGATGTTTCCTGTAGTGGGGGAGTCTAGGACCAGAGGACACAGATAGAGTGGATGTGGAGAGGATGTTTCCTATAGTGGGGGAGTCTAGGACCAGAGGACACAGATAGAGTGGATGAGGAGAGGATGTTTCCTATGGTGGGGGAGTCTAGGACCAGAGGACACAGATAAAGTGGATGTGGAGAGGATGTTTCCTGTAGTGGGGGAGTCTAGGACCAGAGGACACAGATAGAGTGGATGTGGAGAGGATGTTTCCTATAGTGGGGGAGTCTAGGACCAGAGGACACAGATAGAGTGGATGTGGAGAGGATGTTTCCTATGGTGGGGGAGTCTAGGACCGGAGGACACAGACAGAGTGGATGTGGAGAGGATGTTTCCTATAGTGGGGGAGTCTAGGACCGGAGGACACAGACAGAGTGCATGTGGAGAGGATGTTTCCTGTAGTGGGGGAGTCTAGGATCAGAGGACAGAGATAGAGTGGATGTGGAGAGGATGTTTCCTATAGTGGGGGAGTCTAGGACCAGAGGACACAGATAGAGTGCATGTGGAGAGGATGTTTCCTATAGTGGGGGAGTCTAGGACCAGAGGACACAGATAGAGTGGATGTGGAGAGGATGTTTCCTGTAGTGAGGGAGTCTAGGACCAGAGGACACAGATAGAGTGGATGTGGAGAGGATGATTCCTATAGTGGGGGAGTCTAGGACCAGAGGTCACAGATAGAGTGGATGTGGAGAGGATGTTTCCTGTAGTGGGGGGAGTCTAGGACCAGAGGACACAGATAGAGTGCATTTGGAGAGGATGTTTCCTGTAGTGGGGGAGTCTAGGACCAGAGGACACAGATAGAGTGGATGAGGAGAGAATGTTTCTTATAGTGGGGGAGTCTAGGACCAGAGGACACAGATAGAGTGGATGTGGAGAGGATGTTTCCTATAGTGGGGGAGTCTAGGACTGGAGGACACAGAGTGGATGTGGAGAGGATGTTTCCTATAGTGGGGGAGTCTAGGACCAGAGGACACAGATAGAGTGCATGTGGAGAGGATGTTTCCTATAGAGGGGGAGTCTAGGACCAGAGGGCACAGATAGAGTGGATGTGGAGAGGATGTTTCCTGTGGTGGGGGAGTCTAGGACCAGAGGACACAGATAGAGTGGATGTGGAGAGGATGTTTCCTGTGGTGGGGGAGTCTAGGACCAGAGGACACAGATAGAGTGTATGTGGAGAGGATGTTTCCTGTAGTGGAGGAGTCTAGAACCAGAGGACACAGATAGAGTGGATGTGGAGAGGATGTTTCCTGCAGTGGGGGAGTCTAGGACCAGAGGACACAGATAGAGTGGATGTGGAGAGGATGTTTCCTGTAGTGGGGGAGTCTAGGACCAGAGGACACAGATAGAGTGGATGTGGAGAGGATGTTTCCTGTAGTGGGGGAGTCTAGGACCAGAGGACACAGATAGAGTGGATGTGGAGAGGATGTTTCCTGTGGTGGGGGAGTCTAGGACCAGAGGACACAGATAGAGTGGATGTGGAGAGGATGTTTCCTGTGGTGGGGGAGTCTAGGACCAGAGGACACAGATAGAGTGGATGTGGAGAGGATGTTTCCTGTGGTGGGGGAGTCTAGGACCAGAGGACACAGATAGAGTGGATGTGGAGAGGATGTTTCCTGTGGTGGGGGAGTCTAGGACCAGAGGACACAGATAGAGTGGATGTGGAGAGGATGTTTCCTGTAGTGGGGGAGTCTAGGACCAGAGGACACAGATAGAGTGGATGTGGAGAGGATGTTTCCTATAGTGGGGGAGTCTAGGACCAGAGGACACAGATAGAGTGGATGTGGAGAGGATGTTTCCTATGGTGGGGGAGTCTAGGACCAGAGGACACAGATAGAGTGGATGTGGAGAGGATGTTTCCTGTAGTGGGGGAGTCTAGGACCCGAGGACACAGATAGAGTGGATGTGGAGAGGATGTTTCCTATAGTGGGGGAGTTTAGGACCAGAGGACACAGATAGAGTGGATGTGGAGAGGATGTTTCCTGTGGTGGGGGAGTCTAGGACCAGAGGACACAGATAGAGTGGATGTGGAGAGGATGTTTCCTGTGGTGGGGGAGTCTAGGACCAGAGGACACAGATAGAGTGGATGTGGAGAGGATGTTTCCTGTGGTGGGGGAGTCTAGGACCAGAGGACACAGATAGAGTGGATGTGGAGAGGATGTTTCCTGTAGTGGGGGAGTCTAGGACCAGAGGACACAGATAGAGTGGATGTGGAGAGGATGTTTCCTATAGTGGGGGAGTCTAGGACCAGGGGACACAGATAGAGTGGATGTGGAGAGGATGTTTCCTGTGGTGGGGGAGTCTAGGACCAGAGGACACAGATAGAGTGGATGTGGAGAGGATGTTTCCTGTAGTGGGGGAGTCTAGGACCAGAGGACACAGATAGAGTGGATGTGGAGAGGATGTTTCCTATAGTGGGGGAGTCTAGGACCAGAGGACACAGATAGAGTGGATGAGGAGAGGATGTTTCCTATGGTGGGGGAGTCTAGGACCAGAGGACACAGATAAAGTGGATGTGGAGAGGATGTTTCCTGTAGTGGGGGAGTCTAGGACCAGAGGACACAGATAGAGTGGATGTGGAGAGGATGTTTCCTATAGTGGGGGAGTCTAGGACCAGAGGACACAGATAGAGTGGATGTGGAGAGGATGTTTCCTGTGGTGGGGGAGTCTAAGACCAGAGGACACAGATAGAGTGGATGTGGAGAGGACGTTTCCTGTGGTGGGGGAGTCTAGGACCAGAGGACACAGATAGAGTGGATGTGGAGAGGATGTTTCCTGTGGTGGGGGAGTCTAGGACCAGAGGACACAGATAGAGTGGATGTGGAGAGGATGTTTCCTGTAGTGGGGGAGCCTAGGACCAGAGGACGCAGATAGAGTGGATGTGGAGAGGATGTTTCCTGTGGTGGGGGAGTCTAGGACCAGAGGACACAGATAGAGTGGATGTGGAGAGGATGTTTCCTATAGTGAGGGAGTCGAGGACCAGAGGACACAGATAGAGTGGATGTGGAGAGGATGTTTCCTGTAGTGGGGGAGTCTAGGACCAGAGGACACAGATAGAGTGGATGTGGAGAGGATGTCTCCTGTAGTGGGGGAGTCTAGGACCAGAGGACACAGATAGAGTGGATGTGGAGAGGATGTTTCCTATGGTGGGGGAGTCTAGGACCAGAGGACACAGATAGAGTGGATGTGGAGAGGATGTTTCCTGTGGTGGGGGAGTCTAGGACCGGAGGACACAGACAGAGTGGATGTGGAGAGGATGTTTCCTATAGTGGGGGAGTCTAGGACCGGAGGACACAGACTTTGTGCATGTGGAGAGGATGTTTCCTGTAGTGGGGGAGTCTAGGATCAGAGGACAGAGATAGAGTGGATGTGGAGAGGATGTTTCCTATAGTGGGGGAGTCTAGGACCAGAGGACAAAGATAGAGTGGATGTGGAGAGGATGCTTCCTATAGTGGGGGAGTCTAGGACCAGAGGACACAGATAGAGTGCATGTGGAGAGGATGTTTCCTGTAGTGGGGGAGTCTAGGACCAGAGGACACAGATAGAGTGCATTTGGAGAGGATGTTTCCTGTAGTGGGGGAGTCTGGGACCAGAGGACACAGATAGAGTGGATGTGGAGAGGATGTTTCCTATAGTGGGGGAGTCTAGGACCAGAGGACACAGATAGAGTGGATGTGGAGAGGATGTTTCCTATAGTGGGGGAGTCTAGGACCAGAGGACACAGATAGAGTGGATGTGGAGAGGATGTTTCCTGTGGTGGGGGAGTCTAGGACCAGAGGACAGATAGAGTGGATGTGGAGAGGATGTTTCCTATGGTGGGGGAGTCTAGGACCAGAGGACACAGATAGAGTGGATGTGGAGAGGATGTTTCCTGTAGTGGGGGAGTCTAGGACCAGAGGACACAGATAGAGTGGATGTGGAGAGGATGTTTCCTATGGTGGGGGAGTCTAGGACCAGAGGACACAGATAGAGTCGATGTGGAGAGGATGTTTCCTGTAGTGGGGGAGTCTAGGACCAGAGGACACAGATAGAGTGGATGTGGAGAGGATGTTTCCTATAGTGGGGGAGTCTAGGACCAGAGGACACAGATAGAGTGGATGTTGAGAGGATGTTTCCTGTAGTGGGGGAGTCTAGGACCAGAGGACACAGATAGAGTGGATGTGGAGAGGATGTTTCCTGTGGTGGGGGAGTCTAGGACCAGAGGACACAGATAGAGTGGATGTGGAGAGGATGTTTCCTATAGTGGGGGAGTCTAGGACCAGAGGACACAGATAGAGTGCATTTGGAGAGGATGTTTCCTGTAGTGGGGGAGTCTAGGACCAGAGGACACAGATAGAGTGGATGTGGAGAGGATGTTTCCTATAGTGGGGGAGTCTAGGACCAGAGGACACAGATAGAGTGGATGTGGAGAGGATGTTTCCTGTGGTGGGGGAGTCTAGGACCAGAGGACAGATAGAGTGGATGTGGAGAGGATGTTTCCTATGGTGGGGGAGTCTAGGACCAGAGGACACAGATAGAGTGGATGTGGAGAGGATGTTTCCTGTAGTGGGGGAGTCTAGGACCAGAGGACACAGATAGAGTGGATGTGGAGAGGATGTTTCCTATGGTGGGGGAGTCTAGGACCAGAGGACACAGATAGAGTGGATGTGGAGAGGATGTTTCCTGTAGTGGGGGAGTCTAGGACCAGAGGACACAGATAGAGTGGATGTGGAGAGGATGTTTCCTGTAGTGGGGGAGTCTAGGACCAGGCGACACAGATAGAGTGGATGTGGAGAGGATGTTTCCTGTGGTGGCTAGGACCAGAGGACACAGATAGAGTGGATGTGGAGAGGATGTCTCCTGTAGTGGGGGAGTCTAGGACCAGAGGACACAGATAGAGTGGATGTGGAGAGGATGTTTCCTATGGTGGGGGAGTCTAGGACCAGAGGACACAGATAGAGTGGATGTGGAGAGGATGTTTCCTGTGGTGGGGGAGTCTAGGACCGGAGGACACAGACAGAGTGGATGTGGAGAGGATGTTTCCTATAGTGGGGGAGTCTAGGACCGGAGGACACAGACAGAGTGCATGTGGAGAGGATGTTTCCTGTAGTGGGGGAGTCTAGGATCAGAGGACAGAGATAGAGTGGATGTGGAGAGGATGTTTCCTATAGTGGGGGAGTCTAGGACCAGAGGACACAGATAGAGTGGATGTGGAGAGGATGTTTCCTATAGTGGGGGAGTCTAGGACCAGAGGACACAGATAGAGTGCATGTGGAGAGGATGTTTCCTATAGTGGGGGAGTCTAGGACCAGAGGACACAGATAGAGTGCATTTGGAGAGGATGTTTCCTGTAGTGGGGGAGTCTAGGACCAGAGGACACAGATAGAGTGGATGTGGAGAGGATGTTTCCTATAGTGGGGGAGTCTAGGACCAGAGGACACAGATAGAGTGGATGTGGAGAGGATGTTTCCTGTGGTGGGGGAGTCTAGGACCAGAGGACACAGATAGAGTGGATGTGGAGAGGATGTTTCCTTTGGTGGGGGAGTCTAGGACCAGAGGAAACAGATAGAGTGGATGTGGAGAGGATGTTTCCTGTGGTGGGGGAGTCTAGGACCAGAGGACACAGATAGAGTGGATGTGGAGAGGATGTTTCCTGTAGTGGGGGAGTCTAGGACCAGAGGACACAGATAGAGTGGATGTGGAGAGGATGTTTCCTGTAGTGAGGGAGTCGAGGACCAGAGGACACAGATAGAGTGGATGTGGAGAGGATGTTTCCTGTAGTGGGGGAGTCGAGGACCAGAGGACACAGATAGAGTGGATGTGGAGAGGATGTCTCCTGTAGTGGGGGAGTCTAGGACCAGAGGACACAGATAGAGTGGATGTGGAGAGGATGTTTCCTATGGTGGGGGAGTCTAGGACCAGAGGACACAGATAGAGTGGATGTGGAGAGGATGTTTCCTGTGGTGGGGGAGTCTAGGACCGGAGGACACAGACAGAGTGCATGTGGAGAGGATGTTTCCTATAGTGGGGGAGTCTAGGACCAGAGGACACAGATAGAGTGGATGTGGAGAGGATGTTTCCTGTAGTGGGGGAGTCTAGGACCAGAGGACACAGATAGAGTGGATGTGGAGAGGATGTCTCCTGTAGTGGGGGAGTCTAGGACCAGAGGACACAGATAGAGTGGATGTGGAGAGGATGTTTCCTAAGGTGGGGGAGTCTAGGACCAGAGGACACAGATAGAGTGGATGTGGAGAGGATGTTTCCTGTGGTGGGGGAGTCTAGGACCGGAGGACACAGACAGAGTGGATGTGGAGAGGATGTTTCCTATAGTGGGGGAGTCTAGGACCGGAGGACACAGACAGAGTGCATGTGGAGAGGATGTTTCCTGTAGTGGGGGAGTCTAGGATCAGAGGACAGAGACAGAGTGGATGTGGAGAGGATGTTTCCTATAGTGGGGGAGTCTAGGACCAGAGGACAAAGATAGAGTGGATGTGGAGAGGATGCTTCCTATAGTGGGGGAGTCTAGGACCAGAGGACACAGATAGAGTGCATGTGGAGAGGATGTTTCCTGTCGGTGGGGGGAGTCTAGGACCAGAGGACACAGATAGAGTGGATGTGGAGAGGATGTTTCCTGTGGTGGGGGAGTCTAGGACCAGAGGACACAGATAGAGTGGATGTGGAGAGGATGTTTCCTGTAGTGGGGGAGCCTAGGACCAGAGGACGCAGATAGAGTGGATGTGGAGAGGATGTTTCCTGTGGTGGGGGAGTCTAGGACCAGAGGACACAGATAGAGTGGATGTGGAGAGGATGTTTCCTATAGTGGGGGAGTCTAGGACCAGAGGACACAGATAGAGTGGATGTGGAGAGGATGTTTCCTGTAGTGGGGGAGTCTAGGACCAGAGGACACAGATAGAGTGCATGTGGAGAGGATGTTTCCTATAGTGGGGGAGTCTAGTACCAGAGGACACAGATAGAGTGGATGTGGAGAGGATGTTTCCTATAGTGAGGGAGTCGAGGACCAGAGGACACAGATAGAGTGGATGTGGAGAGGATGTTTCCTGTAGTGGGGGAGTCTAGGACCAGAGGACACAGATAGAGTGGATGTGGAGAGGATGTCTCCTGTAGTGGGGGAGTCTAGGACCAGAGGACACAGATAGAGTGGATGTGGAGAGGATGTTTCCTATGGTGGGGGAGTCTAGGACCAGAGGACACAGATAGAGTGGATGTGGAGAGGATGTTTCCTGTGGTGGGGGAGTCTAGGACCGGAGGACACAGACAGAGTGGATGTGGAGAGGATGTTTCCTATAGTGGGGGAGTCTAGGACCGGAGGACACAGACAGAGTGCATGTGGAGAGGATGTTTCCTGTAGTGGGGGAGTCTAGGATCAGAGGACAGAGATAGAGTGGATGTGGAGAGGATGTTGCCTATAGTGGGGGAGTCTAGGACCAGAGGACAAAGATAGAGTGGATGTGGAGAGGATGCTTCCTATAGTGGGGGAGTCTAGGACCAGAGGACACAGATAGAGTGCATGTGGAGAGGATGTTTCCTGTAGTGGGGGAGTCTAGGACCAGAGGACACAGATAGAGTGCATTTGGAGAGGATGTTTCCTGTAGTGGGGGAGTCTGGGACCAGAGGACACAGATAGAGTGGATGTGGAGAGGATGTTTCCTATAGTGGGGGAGTCTAGGACCAGAGGACACAGATAGAGTGGATGTGGAGAGGATGTTTCCTATAGTGGGGGAGTCTAGGACCAGAGGACACAGATAGAGTGGATGTGGAGAGGATGTTTCCTGTGGTGGGGGAGTCTAGGACCAGAGGACAGATAGAGTGGATGTGGAGAGGATGTTTCCTATGGTGGGGGAGTCTAGGACCAGAGGACACAGATAGAGTGGATGTGGAGAGGATGTTTCCTGTAGTGGGGGAGTCTAGGACCAGAGGACACAGATAGAGTGGATGTGGAGAGGATGTTTCCTATGGTGGGGGAGTCTAGGACCAGAGGACACAGATAGAGTGGATGTGGAGAGGATGTTTCCTGTAGTGGGGGAGTCTAGGACCAGAGGACACAGATAGAGTGGATGTGGAGAGGATGTTTCCTGTAGTGGGGGAGTCTAGGACCAGGGGACACAGATAGAGTGGATGTGGAGAGGATGTTTCCTGTGGTGGCTAGGACCAGAGGACACAGATAGAGTGGATGTGGAGAGGATGTCTCCTGTAGTGGGGGAGTCTAGGACCAGAGGACACAGATAGAGTGGATGTGGAGAGGATGTTTCCTATGGTGGGGGAGTCTAGGACCAGAGGACACAGATAGAGTGGATGTGGAGAGGATGTTTCCTGTGGTGGGGGAGTCTAGGACCGGAGGACACAGACAGAGTGGATGTGGAGAGGATGTTTCCTATAGTGGGGGAGTCTAGGACCGGAGGACACAGACAGAGTGCATG
>NW_026780884.1:0-22269 GCF_030144855.1 Hypanus sabinus
GACAAGCGAGTAATCGTTTAGCCCCGTCACCTGCAGTCCAGGATCAAGATCACCCCAACTTCAGTCATTAAGCTGAGAGCGGGAGAGAGAAAAAATGTGCAAAATAGAGTAAAAAATCAAAGACACATCCAGAGATAGGTCCATGGTAGTGCAAGGGGTGGTCCAGTAGCCTTCCATTGCTGATGTAGGGTTAGAGTTTTACAAGAAACTGATGGTTGTAGGGAAGTCTCTGTCCCTGAACCTGGTGAGGTAGGACATCAGGCTTCTGTACCTCTTACCCAACACAAGTAGCAAGAAGAGATCCTGACTCAGAAGGAGGGGGTCCTAGATGATCGATGCTGCCTTCTTGACACATTATCTCCTGTGGATGACATCAATGGTGGATTAGGGCTATGCCTGTGATAGACCGGGTGTGTCCAGTTCTCTCTGCAGACTTTTGTATTCACCTTGGTTAGTGTTGCTGGGAAGCATCTTTCAGAGAACGTTTTTGTCAAAGGCAGTTCACTACTGCTTTCCTTTTACCATCGCAACTTCTGACTCTTTGAGAAATGGGGTGTTGGAAGATCATAGCCTCAAGAGAGAGAGGCAAGAGATCACAGATACTGGAATCAGGACTAGGATAGATCCTGATTTTGATGCAGGGTTTTGACTGGGAACACTGAGAATTCTTTCCCCCCCCCCCCAACAGATACTGACAGGCTACTTAAACTTCTAGCAGATTGTTTGATGACTGAAACCAAAATGAGCACAAATCTCATTGTCTACTGGCGCGCTGGCATCCCAGGGCACTGTAGAGATTGCACCAAAGCCACCTCTGCAGAGTCCTCCACATCTACTGCCTATGTGCACTCCCATGCCACCTTTCCCCAAACACCCTACCCACCCATGCTCCCTGTCAACCACCTCCTGCCCCGTCTGTGGAAGAGTCAGGGATTCAGTCACTTCTGAACTCACGAATCTGGGGTGGTGGCAATCTATCCTCAATCTCAATGGACTGCTTAAGAAGAGGATTCATTGAATAGTTATCTGGTTATCTGGTTATCTGGTGTGCTGGAAGACAAAATTTTCTGTCACCGACCACAATGACATTTTATAGCTTCTATTGTTTACAAGATGTGTGCTTTCTTTCCCCTTTCTTTGCACGGTGGTTATGGTTTTTTTCTTAAAAGGGTTCTTTAGATTTCTTGTCTTGTGGCTGCCAGTATAAGTTATACATTCTTTGATAATGAATATTCTTCAAATTGGCCTCAATGCCCTTAATGTCTTGGAGAAACTTTGGAATCAACAGATGATTTGAAATTCTGTCTTCTATCTAAGCAACTACTTAAAATGACAAAAAAATCGAATGAATTATATTGCAGAATAAAAATTGTAAATACAGAAAGAATCTGTTTCATTTTCTTTGATCCTTTCTGTCCTGTAGATACTGAGTAAACCTCTTCCTTCAGTGAAGTTGTTTTTAGTTTCTCTATCTGAAACCATGGGGATGGTTAAACAGAGTGAATTTTCAAAACTCTTTGGCACAATTGAGTATATAGCTGTGCTTAATTAGTGTCTTCGTACCATGTGCTGTAATAAATAGATATGAAATTATCTGGAATATCTTTGCTGTGACCAAGAAGAAGAAGAGAGAGAGAGATATGGGGAAAGAGAGGGAAAGACACAAAGATAGAGAGACAGAAAGTCCGAAAGTGTGTCCATCAGGAAGAGAGAGAAAGGGGAGAGAAAGACAAGCAAAAGTATGTATACAAGGGAGAAGGGGGAGAGTGTCGTGGACCAGTCCATGAAATCCATGTTCCGGTTCACGGTCCGTTCCATGTACTCCGGACTCGGGGTCTTCCGGCTGTCCCTTGTTTCAGTTGGGCTTAATCATAGGCACCTGAAGCTTGTCTTGGGGCTGGGAATATAAGTGGCCCTGGGTTTGATTGTAGGGGCTGGTTTGTCTTGTCAGTATCCTGCCCTTGTTTCTGTGGGGTAAGTCAGGCTATCTTTGCTGTTACCCTGAGGCTGGACTGTTCCCTTCCCCTTCTTTCTGTAGCCCTTGGCTGGAGCCTTGCCTGCGTTCTTGCCTATTCTCACTGTCAAGTTCTACTGTTGGATCAAGACTGGAGCCTTGCTGTGTCCAGATAAGGAACTGTCGTTAGTTGTTGGGAACTGTCTCTGTGTCTTTGCCTTTGGTAGGTAGGACTAGCCATTAGCTGCTGCCTTGTGTTGGGAACTGTCTCACTGTGTTCAGCTTTCTGTGTATGAGTCCTGGCCCTATGTCCTGTTCCCAAGGAGGGGTCCCAGCTCTGTGTTCCGTGTTCCTGTCTCCCAAGACCAAGGCTCTGTGTTCCAGTCTCCCAACTCCGAGTCTGGGCTTCATGTCCTTGTCCAGCCCAGGAGTCCCGCGTCCTGCTCCCACATCCAGTCCTGTTGTCTTGCCACGTCTTGTCCTCGCCTGGATCTGGAGTCCAAGCCCAAGTCAAGACCCAGGTTCCGGGTCCTTGTCCAGGTTCCAAGTTCCTTGTCCAGGTCCCACTTTCCTAGTCTAGTCGTAGCCCAGGCCCTGTATCCTAGACTCGTCCAGGGCCTGTGTCTTGTCCAGCGTTGTTTTCTTCCCCACGTCCCTTGCTTTCTTGACACACCTAGTTCTGTTCCTAGTCCAGTGTCTGTGTCTTGCATTGGGATCCACTCTCAACATCCACCTTATGACAGAGACACAAACAGATGGAGAAAGTCAGAAAGAAAGAAGCATTCAAGAGACAGAAAGACAGTCATGTAGAAAGAAATGTATATAAGCAAAGAAAATGATAGAGAGAGGTTGGAGTGGGAAATGCAGACGTGGGGAGAGAAAAAGGGAGCTCTTCTGTGAACTAATCCTTCAGATCTTTCTGTAAAAGTTCTATCAGACAAGGCTTCATTTTAATATCTCATCAGGAAGACACCATTTCTCACAGTGCGGCGCTCCCTCACTATTGCCCTGTGAATGTGAGCCTAGGTCCAGAGTCTGGAGTACGTTTTAAGCTCACAGGTCATCTGAAGTGGGAACTTTGCTAGCTGAACCAGAATTGACTTTTGTGAGCCAAACTCATTTTCTACATTTGGGCTTGTTCTGGCATTTTAGAGAAGAACAAAATGAAAGTTTACATTTTCCTGACAATCTCTTGATAATCATTGTTTATATCAGATCTCAATTTGTAATGCACTTGGGCAATATTGGCACGGACTTTTGTTATTCCTTGAACCAGTGAGAATCAAACCATTTGTTGGCCAGGTCTGTCAAATTCATTTCAAGATTTCTGCATACACACTGTGTTCTTGGTTTAAGTGGTTCACTGTCCCAAATAAATAATGCAAGCATAGGGAGAAGCAAGTATTTTACCCGTTCAGTGATGATGGAAGAGCCAATATTTCCATTCCAGATTCACAAGAGTTGCTAAGGAAAAAAGTTCCAATGAACTTTGACAGGAACGGCAGCTCATGACCCAGGTGCAATCCTAACCTCAGACATGGTATATGTGGGATTTGTAAGTTTCCCTGTGACCAATTGGCTTTGTCTGGGTGCTCTGGTTTCCATTCACATCTCAAAGACAGAGAACAACATGGAGTAGTACAGAACAGGCATTTTTGGCCCACAATGTTGCATTGCCCTAATGAAATGAGTAATTAAAAGCCTGCTACACTGGTCTCTTCTGCCTAGGCAATGCCCGTATCCTTCCATTCTCTGCATATTCATGTGCCTGTCTATACCTCTATCAGATAGGCCTCCAGTACCACCACTGGCAGCACATTAATCACTCCCTGCATAATAAAAAATCACCCACACATCTCCTTTGAGCTAAGGCAGTTAGATGGAGTCAGGTCACAGACCATTTGTAAGGGTTAGTATCCAATTTGGGTTCCTATTTGACCAAGTTAACGAGTCTGCAAGCCAGATTGGGAGAATGTAAGAGCTAGGCCCTCAATGTGCGATGATGTCTGTCATAGGAAGCTTAAAGGTTGAGCCTTCAAAGAAAAAGCCACATGGAAGAATGGGTTATATTCTTAGCTGCTTATTCCAGCAGTTTGTTTAACCGACCCTAATACCTCAAGTCTGACTCAACAGGAATGAGTTAGAATTCACAAGGCATTAAACAAAATGAAAATCTAAATGGCAGGAAAGACTCCAGCAGTGATGGGTAGTGACAAAGAGTGAATCGGATCTTATCCCCCTGCCAAAACTCAATGAGTCTGGGATTAGTGAGCTGTCAGAATATTATTTTAAAAATCTTAACCCCATTGCAAACCGCTCAAACCCATCCAATCCATTGTAACATATATACAGGCAACCAATTCAGTCCCTGGGCTGTGCATTGCTCTATTAAGTATGTTAATGAGGCTTAACCTATTCCAGCTCTAACATTAGCCAAAACTTTGAACCCCTGTCAACCGAAGGTGGGCAAGAGCAGCTGTGGTGAGATGTAAATGTTTTGCCAGCACAGTTTTTAGTGCAAATGTTTCCCCTCACTCACCCCATCTTACTGGATTCAGCCATTAATGGCACTTACAAGGTCACACGCTCCCCTCCAGTCGGAACCCATTTCCTCCAATCAGATGCTGGCTCTGAAATCAGATCCAGTACCCAACCACAGTCAACAATAATTAATCCCTTAGCCCTTGTCCATATAGTGACCCTAATCCCCTCCTTTGATCCACAGAACCCCCCCCCCCCCCAAGCCTCCAGCCCCAAGCTGCACCATCAGTTCCTACGCTGGCCCGCGGTGCCATCTTGAATGTCTCATCTCACAGGGCGGCGATGACAAACCAAACATCAAATCATTCAGATTGGATAGTTCGACTCTCGAGTGGGCATTGCTGCAGATATTGCCCATCACTACTTGCCCTTGGAAGGTGGGGACTGAGCCATCTACTTGTGGCACGGTAGCATAGCAGTTAGTGTAATGCTTTACTTGGCTGTGAGATTGGGGTTCAATTTCCACCTCTGACTGTAAGAAGTCTGAATATTCTTCCCATGACCATGTGGTTCTGTGTGCTGGTTTTCTCTGACATTTCAGATAGGGTTAGTAAGTGGCGGGCAAGCCATGTTGGCACCATGTGTTCCAATGAGGGTACCCCCCCACAGAGTTGTTGAGGAGGGGGTTCCATGGTTTGGGTTTGACTCCTGAAATATATATCTGAATCCGGAAATGCTGGAAACCTTCAGCAGGACAGGCAGCATCTATGGAGAGAGAATGCCATTTCAGGTAAATGGCTTTTCATCAGGCTTTTCATGTGCTGCTTATCTTGCAGAGTGAGTTCACTTGAATTGTCATCAAACCATATACGAATAGCCACGTATACAGTCAAGTGAAGCCGCGCTACTCATGGGCCAAGGTGCAGAACACAGTACCAACATTCATACACAACGCAAGGCACATATAGCACATATAAGCATGCAGTCACACAAAAAAATATATACTATAGCCCAAGTCACTGATCCATGAATGTTGACGGCAAGAGCAAGCCTGTAGCAGTCTGCACCATTCAGCTTGTCTTCCACAGAGCGAACACTGGAGGGCAGTGCCAATGCCAGTATAGACCACCGCGCCACACCACCTCCAGGCACTGACCCCAGTGCCTCTCTCCTGGGCAGCTGCACACAGGCAACGCTGCAGGACGAGGTCCAGACTGCACAGCAACCCAGGCCATGCCACTTCCTTGCCATTGGTCCCATCAGTAAACCAGGGAACTGGATTTGCAGCATTCCACATTACCAACGTCCAACGCAGTCTTGCGATCACAAGAAAAATAACTACAACAAGCTCTCATGGCTAGACTGCACTCCATCTTCATGCACTGACTCCGACTCCTCTGTAGCAGACAGCAATACAATCCTCATCAAGTCCAACTCCTCCACCAAAGTGCAACTCACTGATGTGGTAGACCTGAAATACTCCTCCACCAAAGTGCAACTCACTGATGTGGTAGACCTGAAATACTTGAAGTTCTTAACGTCAACCAGTGTCTTGCTGTCGTAAAAAGACAATAACACCTTTGGCTGGCTCCGTAGATACAGCTGCGTCCGAACACGCCACCATCTTGACTTCAACATTCTGATTTTAGTGATGAAAAGAAGGAAGTTAGGGTGTTCAAAAGAGCTTATTGAGCTTTACAACACAGTTCTGTTTGCTTAAGTTTAAAACCTTCAAATTCCAAAGTTTCATTTGAATGAACTGCCTCTGAAACACAGAGACACTTTATTGTAAGCAGGACAAAGCTTTGCATGTTTGGGCTGTAATTAAATTGTTCCTTCCTTGCCAATACATAGGCATATACTTAAAGACTTCCATATAACCCAGTGGTGTTTAGACTGTGTGTGACATCTGGTTTTCAGAATGTAGCCTGTGCACCAAGCTCTGTGGTGGTCCCAGTTCTGTGATGATTCAGTCTAGAGTAGACTCTGCAGAGCTGAAATATTACTCAGCATTGATAAAGTCCAGCTGCATTGGAGCACATCATCGCTGCGACGAAAACTTCAGACTTTGGCAAGTCTCCCAGACCACTTAATAAGAAAATAAATGAAAACGCTTTTCACAAATATTGAGAAAACTCCTCAGCAGCTATAACTAAATGGGACTGATGTGTGTGCGCGTGTGTGTGTGTGTGTGTGTGTGTGTGTGTGTGTGTGTGTGTGTGTGTGTGTGTGTGTGTGTGTGTGTGTGTGTGTGTGTGTGTGTGTTTGTGTGTGTGTGTGTGTGTGTGTGTGTGTGTGCGCGTGTGTGTGTGTGTGTGTGTGTGTGTGTGCAGTGTGTGTAGTGGGTGTGTGTGTATATAGTGTGTGCATGTTTGTTGTTTTGCATGTGTGTGCATGTGTACGTGTGTAAATTACCTCAGTCAGAATAAGATCTGTTATATGCTGATAAGACAGAGAAGCACAGACTTCGGTGAAAATTCCATGCTTTGAATAACTCATTTCTGAAAAATTGTTGGAAGTGATAATTGCGTATTCCTTGTGGAAAATACAGTCAGTGGCCATTTTATTAAATACACATGTACACCTGTTTGTTAATGCAAATATCTAATCAGCCAATCATGTGACAGCAGCTCAATGCATAGAATCATGCAGACATGGTCTAGAGGTTCAGATGTTATTCAGAAACATCAGAATGGGGAACATCTAAGTGACTTTGACCATGGGATGATTGTTGGCGCCAGCCAGGTTGGTTTGAGTAATTCAGAAACTGCTGATCTGGGATTTTCACACCCAACAGTCTCTAAAGTTTACAGAGAATGGTTGGAGAAGCAAAAACTATCCAGTGAGCGGTAATTCTGGGAGTGAAAAAGGCTTGTTAATGAGAGAGGTCAGTAGAGAATGCTGAGACTGGTTCAAGCTAACAGGAAGGTGACAGTGACTCAAACACCTTCAGGTTACAACAGTGGTGTGCAGAAGACCATCTCTGGATGCACGGCACTCCAAACCTTGAAATGGATGGGGCCATAGCAACTAAGGAGCACGAACATTCACTCAGGGGCCACTTTATTAGTTAAATCCTGTATCTATTAAAGTGATGACTGAGTGTGTGTGACAATAGCAACAGAGCTGAAAGAAGATAGATTGCAGGAAATGAAAGCTTACTTACCACTTGTCTTATGCACTGAAGACAGTTCTCCATAATGTGAGTAGATGCTTTACACCCAGCTGAGGTCCCCATGTTAGCTCTTATAGCAGATAAAGTTCCACACATGCTCTTTGGTCAGGTGACATTCAGGTACCAAACTGTACTAATCCCACTTACCAGCAAGCTCTTGATTCAAAGCCTTCTGTGCCTTGGTAATTCTAGCGGTCATCCAGAATCTGATTTATTGTCACTGACTTATATGACATAAAATGTATTGTTTTGTGGCAGCAGTATAGTGCAAAGATATGACAATTATTATAACTTTTAACATACATTTTGCAAAAATTGGATAACAAGGTAGAGTTCATTGGTACAGCACATGGTTCGTTTTGAAATCTGATGGTGGATGAAAATAAAATTGTTTCTGAATCGTATACTTCTTCCAGCTCCTATACCTCCTCCCAGGAGCCAGTATCAAAAAGAGGACATGTCCAGATACTTGATAAACATTGTGAAAGTCTTTGCCTCCACTACTTCCTCGAGCAGTGTGCTTCAGATTCCACCCAGCCTCTGGGAGAAAGAAATTCCTTCTTAAGAGCACTCTAACCCTTTTTCCATTACCTTAAACCTATTCCTTCTCATTTTAGATACCCCTGCAATGAAACTTCCTTCAAGAAAGAACCTCTTTAGCCAGGGGGTGGTGAATCTGCGGTATTCATTGACACAGACGATTCTGGGCGCCAAGTCATTGTGTATATTTAAAGCTGAGGTTGATAGGTCCTTGATAGTTAAGGCATCAAGGGTTATGGGGAGAAGGCAGGAGAATGGGGTTGAGAGGGTTAATAAATCACCCATGATGGGATGGCAGAGGAATGGAATGGGACGAAAGGCCTAATTCTGCTCCATGTCTTATGGTCCTCTGGAAAAGTTTTCTCTCATCTATTGCAGCTGTGCCCTTCATAATTTTGAATAACCCCACTCTCTCTTCTGCTCCCAGGAAAAGTCTATCTATCAGTCTCTCCTCACAACAAAATGCTCCTGGTCTCTGAACTGTACCTGGGAAATAACCGGGTTGTTCCTGTCTATTAAAATCTCAAAAAAAAATTTGAGAAAAATTGAAAGGATTGAAAAAAAAAGCCAACTTGGGAGGAAAGGAGGAATCCACGAGATGGGTCTAGGTGGACCAGGCCAGCACGGATCAGATGGCATGAAGGGCCTATCTCTCTGATGTAGAGCTCTTTGCAGTTTTCTTTAGATCACCACTCACATCAGGTTTCTCATGTATACGTGAGAAGGGTTTTGCAATGTGGAATTCTGTGCATTGTGTTACTCATTAACCAGATGGAAGAATTGGTAACAACCAAAGCTAATCTGTGAAATGGGGCAGATGTCTTTTCAAACTGAGCTAATAATTCTTTCTGAAAAACAAACCAAAAACTGCAGATACTGAAGAGCAGCATTGATTCATCAGTTCAAGCAGCATCTATGGCAACAGAAACAAAGTTAACTTCTCAGACTGATGATCAAATCTTCTGAAATGACTGGAGACACTGATGTTTTCTCTCTGTAGATGCCTGACCTGTTTCCAGCATTTTCAATGTTTACTCCTGTTCTCTTGATCTGTATCTGTAATCTACTTCCAGCTTTCCAGGATCTCAAAACCAAGTTTACGTTTATTGTCATCTGACTGTCCATATACACAACCAAATGAAACAAAGTTCCACAATACATACATCACACACAGCAGAGAAAACAAAATATTACCACAAATGTCATTGAAATATGGTTTAAAATGCGTTTGAAATGCACAGCACAGGTAAGCTGTAAACAGTAAACAGCTTGTGGCCCTAGTGACGAGACCTCAGTGGCGGCAGGGTATTTAGTAGTCCCACAGACTAAGGAAAGAAGCGGTACCCCGTCTGGCAGCCCTAATCCTGATGCTTCATGTATTTCCTTCCTGATGGTAGTGGGTCAAATAGATTGTGGCAAGGGTGTTAGGGATCTCCATTAATGCTCCAGACCCTTCCTGGTATGTGTCCCAAATAGTGTGGGGGGAGAGCCTGGTAATCCTCTGGGAGGTTTTAACTATCTGTGGGGTTTTGTGATCCGATGCTTTGCAGCTTCCGTACCGCACAATGATGCACCCAGACAGAGCACTCTCGATGGTGCTCCTGTAGAATGGGGGTGGGGAGCCTTGTAGGCCTCAGTCTCCACCAAAAGTATAGATGCTGCTGTGCCTTCTCAACTAATGAGAAGGTGTTGTGGGTCCAGCTTTGATTGTCTGTTATATGCACACTAATGAACTTTGTGTTCTTTACTCTGTCCACGGCAGAACCATTGAAATGCTCAGAGAGTGGTCAACCTGTGCCTTCCTGAAGTCCACAGTCATCTTTTTTGTCTTGTCTACGTGAGTCTCGATTGTTGTTCTCTGCACTCCAACAATCCCTGGAATTTCATTTTCCCTTCACTGACGGGGTCTTTTCCACAGTCTGGGTTCTATGCTCTGTTATTACTAATGGAGAACACAGCTTAAGGACCTTTCTTAAGAGCCCCCTCTTTTTGGCGAGGTTGGCCATAAATTTGATCTGATTGTACCTGGTGGCCCAGTGGTGCAGCAGTTAGTGCAGCTGCCTCAAAGCCCTAGCAAGTCAGTTTTAGTCCTGACCCTGGGCACTGTCTCTGCAGCGTTTGCAAATTCTCCCACAAGGCCATAAATATAGGAGTAGAATCAGCCCATCAAATCTGTTCTACCATTTGTTCATTTCTGTTTTTTTATATCAACCCCATTCTTCTGTTTTCTCCCCATAACCCTTAACCACCTTATCAAGAACCAATGGATCTCCCCTGGGTGGCGATAGGTGGAAAAGTTTAATGGCTGAAGAAGGAATCTAATAGGAAAGGACAGTGGACCATGGAAAAAAAAATGGGAGGAGGAGGGGAACCAGAGGGAGGAGCTGGACTGGTGAGGAGAAGGTAAAGGTGAAAGGGTAACTAGAATGGAGAATGGGAAACGAGAGAAGGTGCGAAGGGGGGAAATTAGTGGAAGTTAGAAACATCGACTTTACTGACATCAGGTTGCGAGGCAGTGCTGGCAGAAAATGAGGTGCTGCTCATACCTGAACTTGTCCACATCATGGCATTAGAGGAGGTCATGGATGGACATGTCCGAATGGGAATGGAAAGTCAAACTGAAATCGGTAGCCCCTGGGAGACCCTGCCTTTTTGGCAGACAAAGGTGCTTGACAAAGCAGTGCCCCAATCTTCTCTGGTTCATCTCCAATTAGATACCTTCTCTTCAGCCCTTTTTTACCTCTTCCACCTATCCTCTCCAAGCTTCTTACTTCATACCCAGTGCCCCCCCACCCCACCAACCCATCCATCTTCCCCTTCACCTGGTCTCACCTATCACCTGCTAGCTTATACTCCTTCCACTCCTGCCGACTTCATATTCTGCCTTTCCCCTCTTCTTTCTAGTCCTGATCAAGGGCCTCAGCACAAAGCATCTACTGTTTATCCCTCTCCATTGATGCTGCCTGACTTGCTGAGTTCTTTCAGCACTTTGTGTGGTTCGCTCACTGAAAAAATTGCTTGCACCAGCATCATGAGGCACATGCCATAATATAAGCAGCACTCACAAGAAAAAATAAACAGTAAATTATACACAATTTGTTACAAGATAAAATACATTTAGAACAACTAAGTCCATTTTAGTGCAAAGTGATCGAAGTGGTTATCATGTTACTGAACTGCGTGATTAGAGTTTGGACATTTGGTTCGAGAACTGAATGGTGACAGAAATAAGTGAGGGGAATGGATTTGGATTTGGAAATGGTTCATTATTGTCACATGTGAATGCCTTAAGTGTCACAACAAACTATATGGGTTGAATGTCCACTTTCTATGTATTAAGGAAAAACACAAAAAGGAAGAAAGCTACAGCACTGTTTCTCTGAAATTAAGATTCTGTAGAGATATTCCGTCTGCCAGCTGTCAAACTTCCTTTCAGCATTCAAAACAACATTTGTGATAGCAGAGCTTACGGCAGATATTCCACATTTGGGAGTGAATTTGTGCTCAGCAGCCAGAAAACACAAGTGTGGTGCTAGAGTGCCAACAACAGGGACTCTCCCATCTCCGTTCTGTGAGTTGGCATGGCCATGTTGTAGCTCTGCCCTAAATGCTATCATCATGACCTTTCCTTTCTTTTCATGTTGGCTGAATACTCTGCTTTGGTAAACACATATTGGAACAAGAGCTCATATGCTTGTATTATCTCATATCACAAGGACTCCAGATGGGACCTGACATGTGAGATTTTTGCCTTCCTCAAGAAGAAATGAAGTCACTTGTTTAAAAATTCAGAGGACCGCACTTACACTTTTTGCTAGTTCCGGGGTCATCCTACCTACCACACTCCGAGATGGCTATGAACAATTTTAAATCAAAGAGAACTGGGAAAAGTTGGCAGCACAGTTGGTGCAGTTTGAAATCGGTGGAACTGATAGATAGAGGTTCTTTAAATTATGAGAGATGTCAACAGGGTAGACTGTCAGAGCCTTTTTCTCAGGGTAGCAAGGCTAAACATGCTTTTAAGGTCAGTGTAAAAATGTTTAAGGATGATGTGAGGGGTAAGTATTTTACGCAGAGTGATGCACCATCAATAACTCACTCTGAGATGTGAGGCGAGATATCGACTTTTATTGACTGGAAGAAGGACCAAGCAGTGAGTGACCACCATACTACATCCTGGAGACTTGATCGCCTTTATACAGGGGTCTGTGGGAAGAGCCACAGGAGCAGTCAGCAGGGGCGTGTCCAGACAGGTATATGTAGTTCACCACACAGAGCATGGTAGGTACATACCAGCGGGCAATTTGGTGAAGTTGATCAGTGTTTTAGACAAATGAACATGAAGGGAATGGAGGGAATGAAGGGAATGAAGGGAATGGATGGTACACAGGAGGAGGACATTGAGTATAAACTGGTATTAAGATTAGCACAATATTGTGGACAGAATCACCTGATAAGTGCTGTACTATCCTGGATCAGAATCAGGTTTATTATCACTGACATATGTCAAGAAATTTGTTGCTTTGAAGCAGCAGTATAGTGCATTACATAAAAATTATTAAATGTTACAATAAGAAAAATATAAATAAATAGTGCAAAAAGAGAGCTAGTGTTCATGGACTGTTCAGAAATCTGATGGTGGAGGGGAAGAAGCTGTTCCTAAAACATTAAGTGTGCATCCTCAGGCCTCCATATCTCCTTGTGGTTGGTAGCAAGGAGAAGCGATCTTGTTGTGGATGGTGATGGCCTGTAATGATGGATACCACCTTCTTGAGGCACTGTGCTTTGGAGATGCCTTCAACGATGCTCTTCCTCCACTCTTCCTCACCTCTCCTCGCCTATCTCCCTCTATCTTTCAGTTCAGTTCTCGACTTGAAACACTGCCTGAGCTCCTCCAGCGAGTTTGCTTTTGGCATCGGGTGTGAGCTGATAAGTATGAAGAGCATTTGTGCCTCATGTTCTCAGTATCATTTTTGATTTGCTGAGTTTATTTTCTTTTGCATATCGGTTGGGTGTCAGACTTTGACTGTTTATGTATAGTTTTTCATAACGCCTATTTTATTTATTCCTTTTTTACTGTAAATGCCTGTACAAAACTGAATCTCAAGGTAACATAGACATAATTTGATGATAAATTTATTTTAAACTTTGAATTTGAACTTTGAATTCCAATGTGGGAACACACTCACAAAAAGGACTGTTGTGATTCAAGAAAAGAGCTCATTTTTATTTTCTCAAGGGCAGTTAGGAATGGACAATAAATAATTTCTTTAAAAAAACTATGGGCTGTGAGGACCCCAGGAACGACCGCTCCAATGCTGTGTCCAGGGAACCAGGTACAGCCGCTAGGAAGTGGGATCAGGTCTCAGTTTAACATTCCAGTTGAGGGAAATCACAGCGGACAGGACAGCAGAGTTACAGGGAGGCATTGGCTGGATTCTGCACTGAAGAGTCTGGAGCAGGGCTTGAACTTACACTCTCTGACTCACAGGCAAGAGCTCTGTTGTCTGATCTATCACCGACACTGGTTTTCTTCCAGTTCCACTCACACACTTGAAATGAGGGTGGTAACAATTAGACTGAGGTTCCAAGTCTGCTCCATGTCACATGGTGTCTGCTGAATCTGGGTCCATGCCTGACAATAACTCAGGGCTCTGTATGAAGCCCATGGGATTCTCCCCACCCTCCCCCCATCTCTGTCACTGGCATCATAGGGTGGTCTTAATCAGAAGAGTAGAACTAAAGCTCTAAAGGAATCCATTTTCCCTAACCAGTGCAGCGCAAATATATGAAATTACTATACATTACAAAAATAAAGAAATAGTGCAAATGAAGGAGAAACAATGAGGTAGTGGTCATCGTTTCATGGACCTTTCAGAAATCTGACAACGGAGAGGTAAAAGGTGTTGAGTGTGGGCCTTCAGGCTCATTTACCTCCTCCACGATGGTTGTAATGAGAAGAAATCATGTCCCAAATGGAGAGGATCCTTAATGATGGTTGATTTCATCTTGAGGCACTATCTCTTGTAGATATCCTTAGTGGTGGTGAGGGTTGTGCCCATGATGGAGTTCAGAATTCCAAGTTGAATTGAATTGAATTGACTTTATCACTTACATCCTTCATATACACTAGGAATACAAATATTTTTTTATTAGTTTTTCAAAATTAAAAACCCCAAATCCCAATGAGGAACATTAAAACAGTGCAAAATTAAGCATACAATAACAATATGCTACAAAGGAAGAGAATTTAGCAAAAAAAAAGCACCTGAATTAAAGACAAGTAAGCTTAGTGTCCTCCCCAAGCCCCACAACACAAGAAAAAACAACAGCAACTCCAGACCAACCACAACACAATATAGAGAGTATAAGTCAGGACAGCCAAACTCCCAGACTGTGAATACACTCAGCAACAGAGGATAATAATGCCTTCTACCAGAAAAAAAAGGAGCTGAAAGCAAGGGACCGAAAAGAAAAAAAAACCCTAGTCAAGAGGAAGGTTATGAAAGTACTCGATAAAAGGTCCCCAGACCTTATGGAACTTTAGATCCGAATTGAGAACTGAATAATGAATTTTTTCGAGGTCCAAGCAGGCCATGATGTCGTTAAGCCATTGAGCATGAGTGGGTGGGGCAACATCTCTCCATCTAAGGAGGATCAAGCGTCTAGCCAGGAGAGAGGCAAAGGATAATATTCGGCATTTGGTCGGACCCAGACATAAATCTGTCTCGCCCCAAAAACCAAACAGAGCAATTAAGGGGTTTGGTTCTAGGTGCTGATTCAGAATACACGATAACGTAGTGAAGACATCTTTCCAGAATTTCTCCAAGCTAGGACAGAACCAGAACATATGGATGAGAGAGGCCACGCCCCTCTTGCATTTATCACAGAGCGGACTAACGCTAGGGTAGAATTGAGATAGTTTAGATTTAGACAAATGGGCTCTATGAACAATCTTAAACTGTAAAAGGCAGTGGCGAGCACAAAGAGAGGTTGAGTTAACCGATTTGAGAACTGAATCCCAGCTCTCCTCAGATAAGGAGATATTTAAATCCTGCTCCCAGGCCATTTTGATTTTATCCATGGGGGCCCGTCGTAAGGCTGCTAGTTTATCTCGGATGATTGATATTAAGCCTTTACCTAGTGGATTCATGGAAAGAAATAGGTCCATAGCATTTTTCGCAGGCATTTCAGGAAAGTTAGGAATTAAAGGAGCAATAAAGTGTCGGATTTGGAGATATCTGAAAAAATGAGCATTGGGCAGATTGAACTTAACAGAGAGCTGCTGAAAAGAAGCGAAGCGATTATCAATGAAAAGATCTTCAAAATGTCTATTGCCCTTCCTATACCAAACCTGGAATGCTGAATCGTATGTATTAGGTAAAAAAAGGTGATTATGAGCAACAGGGCTGGAAACAGAAAACCCCTGGAAACCATAGCATTTCCTGATCTGAGCCCATATACGCAAAGTGTGTCTAACAAGAGGATTAGCTATTGATCTGGGCAGACTACTAGGGAGTGCAGAGCCAAGAAGTGCAGAGATAGATAATTCTTTAGTGGAGCTCAGCTCCATCGCCACCCAGTTAGGGCACTCGGGTTGGCCATGGAAGAAAGACCAGAAGGTAGCACAACGTATATTAGCTGCCCAATAATATAAACAAAAGTTAGGTAAAGCCATGCCACCCTCTTTTTTAGATTTTTGGAGATGGATTTTATTAATTCTAGAGCGCTCATTCTGCCACAGATATGACAAAATAATAGAGTCTAAGAAATCAAAAAAAGATTTAGGAATAAAAATTGGGATAGATTGAAATAGGTATAAAAATTTGGGGAGAACATACATTTTAACAACATTAATACAACCTACCAAAGACATAGATAGAGGTGACCGTTGTACCAGACTCTGTTTTAAAGCATATGAAAGATTGGCAAAGTTTTCACGAAAGAGATCTTTAAACTTCCTTGTGACTGTAATTCCAAGATAAGTAAATTGATTATGGACTACTTTAAAAGGGAGATCATAAAATGTTAGTTCTTGTGCTTCTTTATTAATTGGGAGACGTTCACTCTTATGTAAATTAAGTTTATAGCCAGAGATCTGGCTAAACTGGTCAAGAAGTGAAAACATTAGAGGTAAGGATGTAGACGGATTTGAGAGAAAGAGTAATAAGTCATCAGCATAGAGAGAAACTTTATGCTCAACACCCCCCCTCCAAATCCCAGTCAATTCAGGGCAGTTTCAAAATGCTATCGCCAGAGGTAGGAATACAAATCTTTACGTTACGTTTCTGTCTAAATGTGCAATGCGCAATTTATAATAAATAGTATGTACAACAGGACAGTCAATATAACATAGAAATACTATTGTATCAGTGTGAATTAATCAGTCTGATGGCCTGGTGGAAGAAGCTGTCCAAGAGCCTGTTGGTCCTGGCTTTTTTGCTGCGGTAATGTTTCCCAAATGGTAACAGCTGGAGCAGTTTGTGGTTGGGGTGACTCAGGTCCCCAATGATCCTTTAGGCCCTTTTTACATACCTGTCTTTGTAAATGTCCTGAATAGTGGGAAGTTCACATTTACAGATGCACTGGGCTGTCCACACCACACTCCGCAGGGTCCTGCGATTGAGGGAAGTAGACAGCAACAGGATGCTCTCAATTGTGCCCCTGTAGAAAGTTCTTGGATTTGGGGGCCCATACCAAACTTCTTCAACCATTTGAGGTCAAAGAGGCACTGTTATGCTTTTTTCACCACACAGCCAGTTATGTACAGATCATGTGAGATCCTCAGTGATGTGAATGTCAAGGAACTCAATTTATTATCAAAGTACATGTCTCTATTTACAACACTGAGATTCATTTTCTTGTGGGCATTCACAGAAAATACAAGAAACACAATAGAATCAATGAAAAAGCACACTCAACATTATGAACAAACCATTAACGTGCAAAAGACAACGAACTTTGCAAATACAAAAAGAAAAACATAATAATAATAATAATAACACTGCTCCACAACCTGATGGTAATAGAAACTGATGATGAAGCTGAGCTTACAGACAAAATTATCTTAACATCCAACATCACATTAACAGAATACATGGGCACTGACAAAACAAAAAGACCCTGTGTGTCAAAACAAAATACATAATCAAAATTTGCAAAAATTGCTAATACTCTGAACAATATTATATTACCACAATATTTAGGAAAACTTGAAACATTTGAAGAACTACACACAATAACACACTGCATAGCATTAACTGCAGTGCAGTGCCGTGCAATGGCTCTGAAATAGAGGCACTCATTAATAGAAACCAAAAACTGAATAATGAACTGAGAACATCAAAATGACAAAAGAGGTTAAGAAACAAAATTGAAACCTTAAGAACAGCTAAAGGTATATAAAATGAATAACCCGAACAAGAGAGATAAGAGCGAAGGAGGAAGCTGGATTAGGGAGGGAAAAGAACACACTCAAAGATCTGAAGACATGCAAACTCCTGAAGTTACAAAGGATATGCTAAGAGCTGTTATAAAAAATACCCACAACTTCATCTGTTCCTATTAATACATATCAACAATTTTCTTAAAAATCTTGAAAAAGTGCTCAAATTTTTGACAGAATGTAAAACACATCTCTTACCTGAAAGAGAAATCACAAATGAACAATCAAAATATTGTCCTATTACTTGTTTACAAACTATATATCAAATTGTAACATCATGCATCTGGCAACTAATTACCACTCACTTAGATAAACAGAGTATACTTACAGAAGAGCAGAAAGGATGCCTTAAGGGTATGAAAGGATGTAAGGAACAACCGATAATACATTCTATGATTCTAAATCAAGCCTGGCAGCAAAGCAGAAATATTTCATGTTTTTATATTGACTGCCAAAAAATATTTGATTCTGTCCCACAGTCATGGCAATAGAACTTCTTAATATATATAAATTACAAGTAATACTTGTGAAATTCCTAAAATATCTGATGAAGCATTGGCATGCTATAATCACATATCTATTGACGACAAACGAGAACAACCACTGTTAACAAAATAAACCGAGACATTTTTCAGGGTGACTCTCTAATCCCATTGTGGTTTTGTCTGGCTTTAAACCCACCCTTTAATTTACTGAATTGAATAAAAATAGGGTATCAAATCAGAAACATCCAAGCAAATTAAACCTTGATACACCTTCTATACATGTATGATTTGAAATTATATACGTCTTCATCAATAAAGCTAAAGCAATTATTTTAAATAGTAGAACAATTTTCCCAAGATATAAACATGAACTTTGGACTGGATAGGTGCAGTTCATTAAACATAAAGAAAGGTAAACATGAAAGAAACATAAAGAGCTAGCAGAATATAAAACAGAGCAGCAGGATACCATATAACTGATGGAAAAATATGAAATATGTAAGTATTTGGGATATCAACAAGCAAAGAAATTAGATCATAATAGGGAAAACTTCTGTCAGAATTTACTTCAAGGCTTAAGAAAATCTGTTAAACAGAGCTCAATGTGAAAAATATAACAAAGGCAATAAATTCTTTTGCTATACCTATATTAATGTATTCTTTTTGCAATGATATCTTGGTCTGAAACAGTTCTGGAAAATTTACAAAGAAAATTAAAAATTGAAATTACAAATTTTAGAAAACACTATGTCCACTTATACTCACTTTGATTAACTCTACCTAGGACAGAAGGAGGAAGAGGAATAACAGTCAAAAAAAATTATGAAATAGTCAAAAAAAACTTCTAAAGAGGAGGACTGCTTTGCCAAGCACCCCTGCACTAAACGTCATAAGCTGGGCTTCTCGGTGGCCAAACATTTTAATTCTCTGTTGCAATGTGTCGGTCCATGGCCTCCTCTTGTGCTAAGTTAAGGCCACCCTTAGGGTGGAGGAGCAACACCTTAAATTCTGCCTGGGTACCCTCCAACCTGATGGCACGAATACCAATTTCTCTTTCCAGCTAACCTTATGTCCCCTCTTCCTTCCCCTTCTTCTCTTGTCCACTCTTCTCTCCTATCAGATTCTTTCTTCTCCAGCTCTTGACCTTTCCCATCTACCTGGCTTCACCTATCACCTTCTAGTTACCCTCTTTCCCCTCCCCCCACCTTTTTATTCGGGCATCTTCCTGAAGAAGTGTTTTGGTCCAAAATGTTGACTGTTTTACAAACACTAGAAAATCTGCAGATGCTGGATATCCAAACCAACACACACACAATTCTGGAGGAACTCAGCAGGTCTGGCAGGATGTATGGAAACGAGTAAACAGTTGACGTTTGGGGCCGAGATGCTTCATCAGGACTGGAAAGGAAGCAGAGAAGTCAGAATGAGAAGATGGGAGGAAGGGAGGAAGAAGTACAAAGTGGTAGGTTATAGGTGAAACCAGGAGGGGCGAGGGGGTGAAGTAAAGACTTGTGAAGTTGATTGATGAAAGAGATAAAGGGCTGGAGGAGGGGGAGTCTGATAGGAGAGGACAGTAGACCATGAGAGAAGGGGGACGTGTCCCAGAGGGAGGTGATGGGGAGGGGAGAAAATATGGTGAGAGAGGGAAACAGAAATGGGGACAGGTGAAGGAGGTTGGGGGGGGGCAATTATTGGAAATTCGAGAAACCGATGTTCATTCCATTAGGTTGGAGGCTACCAAGATGGAACATATAGTGATGCTCCTCCAATTTGAGTGTGACATCATCATGACAACAGAGGAGGCCATGAACTGACATGTCAGAATGGGAAGTAGAATTGAAATGGGTAGCCACTGGGAGACCCTGCTCTTTGTCAGGCCCATCCTTCTGCCATCACACCAGGGATAGGGTTCCTCTTGTCCTCAGCTACAACCCCACTAGCCTCCACATCCAGTGCATAATTCTCCAAAATTTCCATCATCTCCAATGTGAGCTACTGGGAAAAATGAGGAAGGTGCAGGATAGATGTATTCCAAAAGTGAAGAAATACTTAAATGGCAAAATAGTACAACCGTGGCAGACAAGGGAAGTCAAAGCTAATGTAAAAACAAAAGAGGGGGCTTACAACAAAGCAAAAATTAACTGGAAGAAAGAGGATTGGGAAGCTTTTAGAGACCTACAGAGAGCAATGAAAGGAATCATTAGGAGGGAAAAGATGAAATATGAAAGCAAGTTAGCACTCAATATCAAAATGGATAGTAAAAATTTTCTCAAATATGGGAAAAAAATAAAAGAGAGACGAGAGTGGATATAGGACAGCTAAAAAATGAGGCAGGACAAATAATAACGGGGGACAAAGAGACAGCAGATGAACTAAATGTGTATTTTGCACCAGTCTTCATTGTTGAAGACACCAGCAGTGTGCCAGTTATTGAAGGGTGTGAGGGAAGAGAAGTGAGAGCAGTTACTATGACAAGAGAGAAGGTGTTCAAAAAGCTGAAAGACCTAAGGGTACGTAAGTCACCCAGACAAGATGAACTGCACCCATGGGTTCTGAAAGAGATAGCGGTAGAGATTGTGGAGACATTAGAAATGATCTTTCAAAAATCATTGGACTCTGGCGTGGTGCCAGAGGACTGGAAAATTGCAAATGCCACTCCACTCTTTAAGAAAGGAGGAAGGCAGCAGAAAGGAAATTATAAAATTATAGCCTGATTTCAATGGTTGGGAAGATGTTGGAATCAATTGCTAAGGATGAAGTGATGGAGTTCTTGGTGACACATGACAAGATAGGACAAAGTCAGCATGGTTTCCTGAAGGGAAAATCCTGCCTGACGAACCTGTTGGAATTCTTTGAGGAGATTACAAGTAGGACAGATAAAGGGTATTTCGATTTTCAGAAAGCGTTTGACAAGATGCCACCATTAGGCTGCTTACCAACCTAAGAGCCCATGGCTTTATAGGATAGTTACTGGTTAGAGCATTGGCTGATTGGTAAAGGCAGTAAGTGGGAATAAAAAGATTGTTTTCTGGTTGGCTGCCAGTGACTAGTGGTGTTCTTCAGGGGGTCAGTGTTAGGACTGCTTTTTATGCTGTATATCAATGATTTAGATGATAGAATAGATAACTGTTGCCAAGTTTGCAGATGATACAAAGATTGGTGGAGGGGCAGGAAGTGTTGAGGAAACAGGTAAGCTGCAGAAGGACTTAGAGAGATTAGGAGAATGGGCAAGAAAGTGGCAAGTGAAACACAGTATTGGAAAATGCATGGTCATGCACTTTGGTAGAAGAAATAAATGTGCAGACTATTTTCTAAACAGGGAGAAAATACAAAAAATCTGAGATGCAAAGGGACTTGGGAGTCCTTGTGCAGAGCACCCTAAAGGTTAACTTGCAGGTAGAGTTGGTGGTGAGGAAGGCAAATGCCATGTTAGCATTCATTTCAAGAGGTCAAGAATACAAGAGCAGGGATGTGATGCTGAGGCTTTATAAGACACTGGTGAGGCCTCACCTTGAGTATTGTGAGCAGATTTGGGCTCCTCATCTAAAAAGAGATGTGCTGGCATTGGAGAGGGTTCAAAGGAGGTTCACAGGGATAATTCTGGGAGTGAAAGGGTTATCATATGATGAATTTTTGATGGCTTTGTACTCGCTGGAATTCAGAAGGATGAGGGGGGAATCTCATTGAAACCTTTTGAATGTTGAAAGGCCTAGACAGAGTAGATGTGGAAAGAATGTTTCCCATGGTGGGGGAATCTAGGACAAGAGAGCACAGCCTCAGGATAGAGGGGTGGCCATTTGAAAACAGAGATGCAGAGAAATTTCTTTAGCGAAAGGGTGGTGAACTTGTGGAATCTGTTAGCACAGGCAGCCGTGGAGGCCAGGTCACTGGGTGTATGTAAGGCAGAGCTCGATAAGGTCTTGACTGGCCATGGCATCAAAGATTACGGGGAGAAGGCAGATGAGGGGTAAAAAGGATCAGCCATGATGGAATGTGGAGCAGACTCAATCAGCTAAATGGCCTAATTCTGCTCCTATGTCTAATGGTCTTATGGGATCCCACCACCAACACATTTTTCCTTCTTTCCCACTTTCCGCTTTCTGCAGGATCGCTCCCTGAACGACTCCCTCATCCACTCATCCCTCCCACTGATCTCCTTCCTGAAACTTATCCTTGCAAGTGGAACAAG